>NC_068985.1:30920609-30923626 GCF_001194135.2 Octopus bimaculoides
ATATATATATATATATATATATATATATATATCATCCTAGACATTAAATGATGATGATGATATATGGGTAGTGGAGTATGTTTGTGTCTCGACCTTGCATGATAGTTTTACATGATTGTCACTCTCATGCAAGCAGTGTTATTCATTTTCAATATTCTACAAAAACATGTTTGGCCATGGAAATATTACCTTGCTTGGAATCGGGTGAGAATTGGCAATAGGAAGAGCATCTGCCTGTAGAAAATCTGCCTTCATAAATTCTGTCCAACCCTTGCAAACACGGAAAAATGGATGTTAAAATGATGATGATTACCATTTTTAGTTGTTGACTGTCTATGGAGTGCTGGACTATCATTGAAAGAGTAAACAGTGTTTGTCTTGAGATGTACTTCTATCAGTTTGGTGAATACTTAACTCCTAAATATATACCAATTGGAGGTACATTCACTGCTATAAGCAGGTGTCAACTAAATCCTTGTGAGTGGATTTGATTGAAGGAAACTGAAAGAAGCATGTTATATATATATATATATATATATATATATATATATATGTATATATGTGTGTGTGTGTGTGTGTTACTGTCTCCCTGCCATGACATCACATGGTAGTTGTAAATAAGTGTCACTGTCATCCAAATAGTGTCCTTTGTTTCTGATCTTTCCTTGGTCATAGGGAAATATTGCATTACTTGGAAGCAGGTGTGGTAATATTTCTCCATGATCAGTGAAGGCATCTGGCCATAGAAAATCCACCCCAACAAATTCCATTTGACCCATATGAGCATGGTAAAGTGGACATTAAAATGATGGTAATGGTTGTTGTGTTTCTTATACATAATTTATAGAGACATAGATCTAGCTGAAATATTAAGGCTAGCAGTTTTGAAATATTTATAGAGTTATGCAGTAAGATGTAAGTAATGTTGTATAATATAGTGTTTTAGACTGTTATACTTCAAGTAAACATTAATTACAGCTTCAGGCTGTAATTCTTTCTAATATTACCAGTCCATGCTGTAAAGTGGTTGGCATTAGGAAGGACATTCTTGTTGTATAGGATATACATGCACACACACACACAATTATATATACAAGCATTAAATATTTTTATTTCAGAAATTCCTGAATTCCTTTTGTATGCTCAACGCAAAATGATTCATCGATATGAATTTGGTTCCCAGAAAAATGACATCCTTGTACAAAGAGGCATCCTTGATGCTGTAGTTTTTGATTTTGACAAAGAAGACAACTGCATCTACTGGGGAGACTTGGCTTTGAACACTATAACGGTTGGTTAAATTGCCTTAATAACATTGTGTTTCTTCCTCTCAGTATAGCTATGCTTTTTAGTTATCCTCTCTCTTTATTAACTAACTTTCATGTGCTTTTGTTTTGCTCTTATGCTTTCTATTATCCTTTACAGTCCATTCATTTCCTCACATTCATGGTCTGTTCCAACTGCTTTTACTCTTACTAAGATATTATTTAGTAGTCTCGGTTCTTCTATTTTTTTTCTTCTTCTTCTCTCATCTCTTTTCTTCACTTGTCTTTATTTTCATATTCACAAAACCCACTAACTTTCAAACATACTCTACTTTCAGAGACTCTGTTTAGATGGAAATCATAGCCTTGAGGTTCTTATTGAAAAAGATGTTTCTGGCATTGAAGGAATGGCTTTTGACTGGAGTTCAGGCAATATCTATTGGATTGATTCTGGGGCTCGCAAGCTTGAAGTGGTGCATAAAACTGGCCGTTTCAGGAGAACACTTCTTAGAGGAGGTGATACCCTGGATAAACCTCGATCAATTACTCTTAAACCACACTACGGGTACATATATTTATTAATTTAACAAAGACGTGTGAATAACTTAGCTGAAATCAATAATTAGTAGATTTCAGATATCTCAAAGATCAATGTGGACACAGATCAGATACCTGTATGAAAGAGACCTAATGAAAACAATTTGTTTGAATAGTGTCTTCCATTTAGTAAAAGTATATATTTGGGGAAATTGCATATTATTTCATTTGGCTACTGTATTATGTGACATAAGAATAAATGAATCAAGGCTCTCCCTTTAGATTGGCTCATGTAGCTTCAGGACAAAAAAAAAAATGAAAAAAGCAATTTAATCATGTTGGTAGTTTGATTTTTTGGTTACATTATTAATGAGAGTGAGTGATGAGATTGACAGAGTTCTGAACTAATAGAACATGTAAATTGCATGTAAGGTTTGAACCCTGAAAATAAATCTTTGTTGATCTAACAAATGAATTATTATATTTGATTTTTCTAACAGCTACCTCTATTGGACAGACTGGTCATCAACTAACCCACGTATAGTCAAAGCCAGTATGGACTGCCGTAACATCACCTATATAGTTCAGGGCAAAGATAATTTGGTATGGCCCAATGGCATTACTATTGATCACCAGATGGGACGATTGTACTGGACAGATGCCTTTCTGGATCAAATTGTCTCTTCAGATTTAGATGGCAATGACCGAAAGATCATAGTAAAAGGCAATGAAATCCCACACCCTTATGCTATTGTGGTATATAAGGTATGTAACCATAGTGTTGTCATTTCTATTCCTTTTGTTTTTTAACTGCCTGTTCAATCAAGCACACAAATAGAGTAACTCACAACATCATGGTTGAATTCATAAATCTATATTAATTCACTAGTAGAGATACCTGGCGTTGCTCGGGGTTAAAATGGTATAGTTTTTTTTATTGTTTTACTTGTTTCAGTCATGTGACCATGGCCATGCTGCAGCAGCGCCTTTAGTCAAACAAATCGATCCCAGGATTTATTCTTTGTAAGCCTAGTACTTATTCTATCGGTGTCTTTTGCTGAACCACTAAGTTATGGAAATGTAAACACTGCAACATTGGTTGTCAAGCGATGGTGGGGGTACAAACACAGACACACATACAAATATACACATATATATGACAGTCTTCTTTCAGTTTCCATGTATGAAAACCACTCACAAGGGTTTGGTCAGCCT
>NC_068985.1:30923974-30934855 GCF_001194135.2 Octopus bimaculoides
TATATATATATATATATATATATATATATATATATATATATACACACACACATTGTTGTTGGCACTCCATCGATTACGATGTTGAGGGTTCCAGTTGATCCAATCAACGGAACAGCCTGCTCGTGAAATTAATGTGCAAGTGGCTGAGCACTCCACAGACACGTATACCCTTAACGTAGTTCTCGGAGATATTCAGCGTAACACCAAGAAAATAACATTCAAATTCTTTGTTCATTATCATTTAATTAATTGTTTTTAGGAAAATATTTACTGGACTGATCTCAGCAGACAAGCATTATTGACTGCTAACAAAAATACTGGTTATGGTGTGACTGCAATGCTAACCAATGTGACTGGTATAACTGATTTGAAGGTTGTCCATCAATTGGCCCAAAGCAGTAAGTATTGTTTTCTATTTTTCTCTAACATTTCTATTTCAAGTAGTGTTTTTGTTTTTTTTTAATTGGTCTTCAGTGATTTTAATTTATTGTAATGTAAAAGTATCAATTTTGTTGATGCTATATATAAGATATATTTAACAATAGAAGCCCTCTTTACGTTTCTTGACTAAGATGGTTATATATATAGACATAGTCACATTATTTGCTGCCCATTTTACTTCCAGCTCAACACTGTACACAACAAAATTTGTCCCAAACCCCATCTCTCTCCAGTCCAATTTCAAATAAAGTACTGTTGAGCTCTTTACTCTTTTACTATCTACAAGATAATTTATCTTAGTCTGTTAAAACACACAATGATATGTTCCATTGCTAAAAGAGTCAACCTCTCTGATCCTGACAACTACTGTCTACCACTTTCACATCTGACATCTCATAAGAGCTAATGAAAGAGCTGCTAGGGTGGGGGTGGGGGTGTCTTCAACCTGCTAAAAATAACGGTCAAATTAGCCTCAAATCACATCCTACTGTCTTAAAGAAGGGAAGGATACATTATGTAATGTAGACATAGATACCTGAATAAGAAAGACTGGACAGTCATAGATGGAATGCTTTTGATCACAAGTCTTCTTGATCAAGGATGACCTGGAGCTAAGCAACTTTTGCCACTGACTTACTCTCTCATGAAATGACCATTTGAGTCTGGCCTTTGAGAACTTTCAAGAAAGTAATGTTTCTGTCATTCATATTAGTAAAATCTTCAACCAGTTTGGGATGAGCCAACAAGAGAACTATGAAGATACTTAACTTGCTAGAAATAGCAGCCAATTCATCATCAGACCTCATACTGTATTATCAAAGCTCATCTGGAGCAAAAGAAGAGCAAAACCTGTCTGACATGAATATCACTTTAAGTTACCTGCAAATGGACTCCACCTGTCTTCAACCCTTTGGTATTTAAACTGGCCATATCCAACCAAAATATTGAACTTGTTTTATGTTCAAAATGGCCAGATCTAACCCTACCATATCATTCTAAAAATTAAAAGTTACCTCATAGAAATTTCATGGCTACAAAATAATGCATGTTTAATACAAAACAAATAAGCATTACGTTTAATTGAATAATGTGAATGCTAAGGATTAATTTCTTGGACTAAAGTTTCCTGTGAGATTTGTGCATTTTTGTGGCTTCTCCTACCCACATTCTGTCAACTTCAGTGACTGCCTCTCCCACTTCCCCAAAGGTTTGCTTACTGTATGTCTTTTCTTTACATTAATGACCCATTTACTATCACCTCTAATTTCACTCACGACTATGTGGTGGTGAAAATTAATTTGGGAGGTTTTGTAGAAGCAACATTGAATGAAGAACTTGAAACACATTTTGCATTATGAAACAGAGGAAATTAAAACTTAACCCTGCAAAATATGTTTTTTTAACTAATATCATGTATATTTTTTATTATTACTTTTACAGCTTTAAGTGCTTGTTCTTTCAAGAATGGGATGTGTTCACAGCTCTGTGTACCTCGACCTCATCATTTGCATATTGGACACAACAACCGAACTTGTCTCTGTCAAAACTACATTGGACATATTCTAAAGCCTTCTGGAGATGAAGACTGTTACTGTCCTCATGGGGAAACTTACCAAAATGGAATTTGCAAACCAAACAACAGTAAATATAATATTCCCCCTTATCCAATCTCTTCTCTTCAGCTTTGTTTTTCATTCATTATTCATTGTTATTCTTATAGCTTTCACCATGTTTACAAAATACTAATGTTAAATCACCTTGGATTAACCATTTTAGTTTTACTTCTGTAAAATCCTTCTTCCTTGTTTTCTATGTTTTCCCACTTAGCTCAACAAAATGGGATAATAAGAACACCCTCTCAATGAAGGAAAAGGAATGAAATTAAACAAATTGTAGATTAAATTACATGGTAACTTTTCAAAACTGTTAGAGCTCATTCTGATAGACTGTGAAATTGATAAGAGTTGTGAATAGAGTAACTGTGGTTAATACTGAAAAACTTGTACTTGAGTGTTGACAACAAAATTGTCAAAATTTTTTGATATAAGTCTACTGGCAGCTTCAAAACAATAGTAAGATTTTTTTGATATTTGTGGTTTCCATCAAGGACTATCCTTATATTAGCTTATTTTTTAACCACCATATATTTTTCTGTGTAATCACTGAATGAATTCATACATAGTTTTGTTAATACTTATCTTCCTATTTGTCAGATACTTGTGAACCTCATCAGTTTCAGTGTCACAACAGCCAATGTGTCTCAGCTGCTGTGAAATGTGACCATGATCCTGATTGTGTTGATGGCAGTGATGAACTTAACTGTGGTTAGTATTACCAACATACTAGCATTATTTAATTGATCATGTAGTGTTTATATATATACAATGTTTATTCACACCATTTGCAAACAGAATATTTCCTTAAGAGCAATATTCTAATACTAATATCATTTACTTTTTGTCTTGGCCATATTTTCATCACCAACAGCATCACTATCATCAGATTCACCTTTTTTTTTATCTTGGAATAGAAATTCTTGATACTTTACTATTTTCCTAGCTTCATGTCATTACTAATTAAGTAAATGAAATTGCAGGATATAACTATTTTTCACTTTGTCAACCACACTACTACACATCATGCATTTAAACTATTGTTCCTTTGCCATTCAGGCTAATATTTCACTGCATCCATTCTTATACAAACTGCCCAGTGTTGAGTTTCTTCACATACCAATGTTGCAGACTGAGCATAGCAATTTTCCTGAGACTATTGAACTAAGAAAACTCTTTCAAATAACTACTCCATCAATCTTGTCTTTCAACTTTCAAACTTGCCAACACACTCCAACCACTGACCCACAAATATGCTGTCTCTTCACTCTGCCTTGCCTACCACTACTGCTGTGGCCTCTGCACCTTGGACCTGTCTTGTTCCATAACATTTTCAGTCAGGCACTCCCATCTTGCTTATGACTCCTTTTCTCTTTACTTGTATTGTGTATTCATCTCCCATTGGCCCAACACTAACTACTTTGTTCTGTCCTTCCTTCCCAAAACATCTGGAATTCCCTACCTGCATATCTTCTTTGCAGTTAATAATTCTTCCAAGAGCAACATTAATGGCATCAATCCCACCAATCTCAGATGCAACCTCTTCATCTAGACTAAACCAATTAAAAGCAAAAAAAAAAGGTTACCATACTTAGGATTAATATTTTATTGGCTTCAGGACTCATGAAAAAATAAGCAATTTAATACTGGAATCTTGGAAGATATCCATGTAACTTCCTCTGTTAGTTCACCACCAACCTTGCCAAGTTTTCTGAACCAGAACTCACACACCATTCAATCATTCCTAGCTTTCTTTTGTCCTGCAAACTATAGAATCTTCAGGAAAGCAATATATTATTTCTCTGATATTACACATTATCTTCTTCTTTAGCATGAGACCAGTTTTATAAGTGATGTGGATGTAATCAAACGATTCAACCTCTAGTACTATACCATTACTTATTTTACATCCTGAAACTTTAAATTAAGAATTCCAAACCTAAAAGTTGTAATGCATTTAGTCTAGCACATTCCTCTCAGACATCTACATTGCCAATTCTTGTAAACATGTTAGTATGATTTAATTGCTGGGTGTTCACTTAATAGCTAAGTTTTTGTTTCTTTCACATATCATAATATGGTGTTATTAAAATACTCTAAATACATTAAAGTTTTTGTTTGAAGTTAAGGTTGTGATGTATCTAAGATATAGTTTCAATTTGACTAATAGTTGACAATTTTGTTTTCAACTGTATTACATTTATCTCAAAATAAGTTAAAATCTGTCCTGGATTTGCAAAAGAAAATATTTTAGTGAATGTTGTCAAAATATTAAGATGGTAATTATCATACATTAAATGAAATAACATAACGTCTTGGTGCACCTTATTACTATTACACATTAATTTTTTTTTTTTTGTCATACAATGAAAATATTTACTACTTCTATCTCACAGTTTCTGTGATTAAGATTAAATAAGGTTTCCAACTATAAAAGTTCTTATTCTAATAATTTGTGTATTCAGTTTGCAAGAAGAACACTACTGCTTATTGAGAATACTCAAAAAAAGAATTTAAAAAAAAGAAACTGTAAAGAAACTGAATAAGTCAGCTTTGTTGTAGCTCTAATCATAGTTATTACTGTTACAAAAGATAGATCCAGTTAGTCTTTTAAATGACACTAGCACAAAAAAAAGAGAGATTTCAACTGGAGATGATATTAGGTGATGATAGTTTTTATTATTGATCTCTTCTAAGCAATCAAAGAAGAGGGGAATAGGTTATAATCATTTACTTTGTAATCATATATGGAACAGAAAGCTTGAAGATAATATCTAATTAAAATGGATATGTTCCATAATGTAAGTAAAATTATATTTCTTTGTTTCTTAGACTTTTCTTTTAATTTCATAGTGAACATTCATTTCCCTTATACAAACAAACCTTTCCTTTTTCTTTTCTGTTTTGTACTTTGTTTTTTTTTTTTTTCCCCCTCCTGTTTCTGATCAGCATATTTAGATTGCATGAACTGCAAAGCTCCTCAGAAATAATTAATCGCACTTGACTGCAACTGAATGGTTTGTTATCACCCAGTGTAGCTATCACATTCTCATTTCACTGAGATTTTACATCATACCAGCTCCTATCAGCTGCTCTATGTTAGTTTTGTTTCCCTGCAGAATATCATCCATGTTCTGAAGGTAACTTCCGTTGTCCTAACATGCAATGCATTCCACACCACTGGCTCTGTAACCATGAAAATGACTGCAGTGATGGCTCTGATGAGAAAAATTGCAGTGAGTATTTCTGTCTCATCTTCCTTAAATATTCCTGCGATTTTATTTTTTATTTTATTTTTTTGATATTTAAATATTTTTGTTACTATTTTATTTGTTTGTTGTTATTTTTTCTGAATTGATTAGCATAAAAAAATAGAAACACATACAGTATACATTATTAACAACTTTTATTTTTGCATTAACATTCTATTGTGGCATGGGAATAATAACAAGGACAAAAATGTTGGATAAATTTGTATTAGAAGAATTTTGGAAATTAACTTGAAATAATAATAATAATAATAATAATAATCCTTTCTACTGTAGAGGCAGAAGGCCTGAACTTTTGGGGGTTGAAGCTAGTCAAATACATCAACCCCAGTGCTCAACTAGCACTATTTTATTGACTGCTAAGGGATGAAAAGTAAAGTTGAATGATTTAGTCACATAGCCAGCAGTTTTGAAGGAAAGAAAGCAGTTGATTATATCAAACCCAGTATTTGTTTGGTAGTTTATTTTCTCAACTGGAATTCAAACTCAGGATTTATATGACTAAAACTAAATACTGCAAAAACATGGGTCTAACACTAACGATTCTGCCAGTCCCTGCCCGTTATAATAATAATAATAATAATAATAATAATAATAATAATAAGGGTTTTAAGTTTTGCCACAAGGGCAGCCATTTTGGGGGAGATGATGAGTTGATTACATCAACCCAGTATTTCACTGGTACTTAATTTATCGACCCCGAAAGGATGAAAGGCAAAGTCAACCTCGGTGGAATTTGAACTATAATAATGATAATAATTATAATAATAATTTTTTAAATAATGATAGCAGTAATAATGAAAGTTATGCATAGTTATGTAGGAATAGAAATGCTTCTTATTTGAAGCAAAATCATCTACTGCTAGCGGGAGTGTTCTTCCATTTGGAACATATAAAAGTTAATATTTTCTCAATCCTTCAATATTTAGTTGTTAACCAAAGATTATAAGCTAGATAGGTGTTTGAAATCACACTGTCTGATAAATTACTTGACAGCCAAATAATAACAATTAGTTAAAGATATGGTTAGTATTGACATGATTCTTAATACATTTTTTTTCTATTATAATCATAACTAGTAGAAATTAGATGTCTAAATATTTGAGATAAATTGCTAAGATTATAATTTTTTTTAGGTTATTAACCCACTTATTATTAAGTATCTGGTTCCTATATATATATATATATATATATATATACATACATACATATATCATCATCATCATCGTTTAACATCTGTTTTCAATGCTAGCATGGGTTGGACAGTTCGACTGGGGTCTGGGAAGCCAGGAGGCTGCACCAGGCTCCAGTCTGATCTGGCAGTGTTTCTACAGCTGGATGCCCTTCCTAACGCCAACCACTCCATGAGTGTAGTGGGTGCTTTTTACATGCCACTGGCACGGAAGCCAGTCAAGGCAGCACTGGCATGTTCGGATGGTGCTTTTTACATGCCACCGGCATGGGGATCACAACTACAATTTCCGTTTGATTTTCATTTTGATGTCGATGTACTTGACTCAATAGGTCTCCTCAAACACAGCATGTCACCCTATGATCCAAGGTACTTTTGAATGAGCTGGGGCTGTAATACCAGACTTGATTAAAACTAAGAATCTATGGTAGTTATGTTGTGGATAAGAATGTTATTACCTTTAGTGTAGAATTAAAGGTTTCTAGTTTGAATCTAATTTGATACTATATATGTAAATATAGAGTATGAAGATCAGAGATCAATCTGATTGAAGCAGAGTGTAGATGTCAATATTTAAATTGTCTTATATATCTAATGATGGAATTAATAGTCCAAAAAATTATAACTGTTCTTTTGGTATTTCACTCTTTAGCTGCAAAATTAAATTTCATGGTTATTCCAGTAATGGTGTTAAATATCTACCAAGAAATAGAATTGGTATTTTTTGCAAGTCATGCTCCCCAGTGCCATTTGACTGGCACCTGTGCTGGTGGCACATAAAAAGTACTGTTCGAGTGTTGGGCCTCATGAAGGCAGTGACAGGTGACCAAGATCTTTGGCAATATACCGTGCTTGTGTAGACCTGTCAAACCAAGTGAGACTGTAGTTGTGGTCATTGCCAGTGTCAGGTCAATGGCACCCATGCCAGTGGCATGTAAGAAAAACACCTGCTACACTCTTGGAGTGGTTGGCATTAGGAAGGGCATCCAACAGTAGAAACCTTGCCAAATCAGATCAGAACCTGGTACAGCTCCCCGGCTTACCAGTCAAACTGTCCAACCCATGCCAGCATGGAAAATGGATGTTAAAAGATGATGATGATGATGTTGCCTCAATGAACTTGATACATCTCAACAAAATATAGTTTTAAATACAATGTCATTCCTCAGCAGAAGATAGATTGGTATATAAAACTGCTTTCCACTGTTAAGGGTAATGAAATTTTGAGTGGATATATCTGATTTCCACACTAAAAGGATGAAGTTAACCTCATTAAAAATATTGATTGGATTCATTTTTGATTTTTCAAATGAAGCTCTAAAACATTTGATTTTGCAGGTCAGATTAAAGCATAAACTAGATCTTGAGCATCAGATAGGGACAATTATTCATAAATTCCCTATTGATAATTAAACCAAAATAAATGGCTAAAGTGGTCAATATAATCATAACAACTTTATTAACAATAAAGAAACAACTATGAGATGTAAGCAATGTTGTTTGCAGTGATGTATTGGAAAAGCTCATTCATATGGTATACATACAATCCTATTAAATAAGAATCTATAGTGTGAGAGCAGAGATAGAAATTGCTTAAATGAATGCAGGCAGTTTTTTTGAGAAGACCAGTGCTTGGTAGAAAGCTTGCACTATTTCATTTTCAAGCCCTTTCAACACCATTCGTGTATCAGTTGAATCTATTCAAATGAACTCATACCTAAATTTGAAAAAGCAACTTTCACTTCCAATGTATAGACAAAGTGAAGGAAAAATAGGTCATATCTATTAATATTAAGAGTTATACACTTCTTTTTCAGTGGTTGAGAAAACAAAAGATTCTCTAAGGTGCACTAATTTGACTCAACTCTCATTTGGATTCCAACACTGAATGTATGCTAACAATATATATTTTATGGAATATTGTAAAAGTTAAAAAGTAATTTAATACTTTACTAGAAAATTGAACTTGGAGGTGAGGTTAGACTAAACATTGTCATGAGCCAGATCCAGTTCACTGCTCATTTGTTTGACACACCTGCTTTCAAACATTTCAAGTGATTTCTTTCAAATTTTTGATTTAAAACATTAGTTATATTTGTTATCCCCTATTTTCTGCTTTTCTCACCTATAGATATCAAGCTTTATTTCATCATGTAATAAAGCTAGTAAAGAAAATCTTTCTTTTCAATTAAGGTAATAAATGAATTTAGTAAGATGAATTATTGTGATCTATCTGAAATGAAACTCTACACTTAGTGAAGACATAATTGAATCAATTTGCCTAGATACTGATAATGTATATTATTGTCAGTTAAGAGCTGTTTTCACTTTTCTTTTCTGATATCTTAGCTAATTCATGATTACATGTACCAATTTATGTAATGTTAACTTCCTTCTGGTCTGTTAATTTTCTAGATATTTTTTTCTTCTTTTTATTGAAATATTGACGTTAAAAATAACTTATCTCTAATAATGTTGGTCTATTTTCCCTTCCATTTTCCAGCCTATCCACCTTGTTCTTCTGCTGAATTCACTTGCAATAATGGCCGCTGCATTCCTTTGAATTGGACGTGTGACTTTGACGATGACTGCCATGATTATTCTGATGAAGCTAATTGTGAAGATGGTAAGTTGTTTTGGAATAACTTTTTTCCTGACTTTATCTGATTGCTAAATTACTTATGAAGTAAGATTTCTATGGGTTTTTTTTAAATCCAAACAGAATAATCTAGTACTGTAGACCAGATATTATTGGCTACAAATTTTAGCACAAGGACTGCAAGTTTGGGGAAGTGGGTAAGTTGATTACATCAACCCTGTTTCTCAACTGGTGCTTATTTTTATCGACACTGAAAGAACAAAAATTAAAGTCGACCTTGACAGAATTTGAACTCAGAACATAAAGGTAGATGAAATGCCTCTAAGCATTTTGCTCAGCATGCTGACAATTCCACTAGCTCACCACCTTATAGACCAGGTATTATTGTACATGACTTGGAAAAAAGAGAATGCTTCATAATAGACACTGCAATTCTTTCAGAAAAAAACATTGCAAACAAAGAACTTCTAATACAAAATCTACAATACTAAAAGAACTGGTAATACATACATTACAAGTGTTCTATAAAGAGAACATAAAATTGCTGCATAATTCAACGTGAATGTGAAATGACATTAAACATCATATAAGGTAAATGAACGTTTCTGCAGGAATGCCAAGTCATATTCACTTAGTGAGGATGAATTTTGATGTCATTAGCGTTAGATGCAGTAAGAGCTGGTAGCAGCAATGAATTTCTTTGTCCTAATGCAGAGAAAGAAAGCAATAGCTTCCTGGAGGCAAATGCAAGCTAAACTTCTTAAATGGAGAAAAACTGACCTATTTAAGGAAATTGCTGGGCACCATTGCAATAGGTAAAAACTCCAAGCAGTGTAAAATATGGCTTGGACCATGATTACCAGCATGAACATCAAACTTCAAAAAGTAGTTAACCATTTAATGGTTTTAGTAAATTTATACAGAAAAAGTAAGCATTATACCATAAAAGTCAACTTCATTATATTTTTTCTGTAAAATCTTATTCTGACATTAAATGAGTCAACTTCCTATACATCATTTTTCAAGAAAAAAAATTTCTAAAAAATTCTGAAAACAATATAAAGTTTATTTTTGTTTTTGCGGAAAAAGTGTGTAAATTACATGGATTTTTATGGTAGTCTAAAAGTCTCTACTCTTAAATCATCCTAATACAAACTTGATAGAAAAGTAATGCACACTACTTTACATATTTATAACCCATCTAATTGCTTTTAACGTGATATAAATATGTCAATATTTGATGCATGCAGGTCTCTATTTCTGCCTGTCTTTTCTAATGACATTTTTTAAATGCATAAGACTATAAATTTCATCAAAGCCATATTCTTTTTACCAAATTATTAGCAGTTGCTTTATGTTTGTTTTATTTCTCTACAGAATTTAACCAGTGTTCTGAAGGTAATTTCCATTGCCCTAACATGCAGTGTATTCCAAGACATTGGATCTGTGATCATGAAAATGACTGTAGTGATGGTTCTGATGAGAAAAATTGCAGTGAGTATTTCTGTCTCATCTTCCTCAAATATTCATAACAGATTCCTTTTCTTCAAAATGTTTTTCATGTTTTTTTTGTTTACTTTTTATCTTTTACTTGAGTCAATCATTGGACTGTGAATCTGCTGGGGCACCACCCTGAAGGGTCTGCTCAAACAAATCAACTCCAGGACTGAGTTTTAAGTCTGGTACTTATTCTATAAGTCTCTTTTGCCTAACTACTGTGGTATGAGGAGATAAACAAACCAACATCAGTCGTCAAGTGATAGTGGT
>NC_068985.1:30934901-30936287 GCF_001194135.2 Octopus bimaculoides
CATGCACACGTAAGGTGTCATGTGGTGGAGCTGATCCCAAAACCACATGGCTGCAAAGCAAGCTTCTAAACCACACAGCCATTACGAATGTTTATTTTTTTTTAATGATTTGTGAAAAATAAATTGTATCTCACTACCACACAGGTATATGAGTATGTATGCATACACACAGTATTATAATTATACAGTTTGCTTTAAAAGTGAATATTGTGTTGCTATTTTCTCATTATGATATCAGACCAAGAATATAATAATACTTTTCACTATCTAAAGTTTCATGCACTATTTTCATTTCCTTCTTCTAGCTTACCCATCATGTTCTCCTAATGAATTCACATGTAAGAATGGTCGTTGTATTCTTTTGAATTGGACATGCGATTTTGATGACGATTGCCGTGATTATTCTGATGAAGTTAACTGTACAGACGGTAAGCCAATTTGACAATCACCCTATCCAACTGCTAAATCAACTATGACATCATTTATATAAAACATTGATATTTTCAGTTTGAGCTCATATTTTTCCCTCATTTCTTTATTTGCATATATTGCCTGATTAAAATATTAGCGTTTGATATGGATGGTGCACTATATGTTAAAACAATGGAATTTATCTTCAATCTGTTGATAGCAGAGGTTTCTTTGCTTAATTATTTTAAATTAACCCTCATGAAGATGATGGATTTAGTTATTGGTTGACCCACTATTTTTTGTATATAAAATTCTTTGTCTCTCTCTCTGTCTGTCTGTTCTCTATGCATTCTCAAATGGCTCAACCAAATCAAATCAAATTTTACAAGGTAATAGTATCAGACCCTGTGAGTGTCAACATGTAATTGTTCTTTTCATTTGGATTAAAGCAATATAACATTGGCATGATTTGGTATTATGTGTGAAAAGTGAAAGAATAACATCTATATTGTAATGTGAGATAATAGTTTCACTTTTAATTCTAATGTGAAAACACTAAGATCATCTTATTTCTATTATATTTGAAATAAATGAATAATTTACATCCTAATGTGAGCAACATTACACGTCAGCAAACTTTCCATTTTTACAGCCACCACAGTGGAATGATGTATCAGAGAGTCTGAAGAGAGAGGGGAGATGAGATTTTCTCAAGATCAGCAAATGCATACTGCAGCACATCAGATGGTGTTTCAATGCAAAAGGAAGATGAGTCTTTCCCAAGATCAGCAAAGGCATGCTGCAGCATGTCAAATGGAGTCTCAAGACAGAAGCGAGATGAGACTTTCTCAATATCAAGAAAGGCATGCTGTAGTACATCAGATGCAATCTCAATACAGAAGGGAGATGAGACTTTTTTTGTAGATCAGCAAATGCATGCTGCAGCACATCAAATGGAGTCACAAGACAGAAGCA
>NC_068985.1:30936297-30958313 GCF_001194135.2 Octopus bimaculoides
AAGCGAGATGAGACTTTTTCAATATCAAGAAAGGCATGCTGCAGTACATCAGATGCAATCTCAATACAGAAGGGAGATGAGACTTTCCCAAGATCAGCAAATGCATGCTGCAGCACATCAAATGGAGTCACAAGACAGAAGCAAGATGAGACTTTCTTAAGAGTCTCCAGAGATGAAACTTTCTCAAGAGAGAAGGGGGATGAAACTTTCCCAAAATCAGCAAATGCATGCTGCAGCACTTAATGCTGGATCATTAAAACAACTTTTTAATGATTAGACAGCGGTCCAGTAGAATAGCTTCAGAAACAGACTACATACAAATTCATTCTTC
Source organism: Octopus bimaculoides (assembly GCF_001194135.2). NCBI lineage: Eukaryota > Metazoa > Mollusca > Cephalopoda > Octopoda > Octopodidae > Octopus > Octopus bimaculoides. The sequence continues at coordinate 30,936,629 of NC_068985.1, forward strand.
ACAACTCCTGGAGCTGCTTTCAGATATGATCCATTCCGTTCTTATAAAAATGATAATTTTGCCCAAATTGGTGTGCTAAACTCAAATTGTCGTTTCTGCAAAGCTTTAAAATTTACAAATGAAACTAATAGCATGTGCTGCTCAGGTGGTAAGGTAAGATTGCCAGCACTACTAGCTCCTCCTCAACCTCTTATGGATCTTCTGGAAGGCACTTCCATCCAGTCAAAGGATTTTCTGAACAATATCAGACAATACAACCTTGCATTTCAAATGATATCATTTGGTGCATCTAAGAAGATACTTGAACATTTAAGATCAAGGGCAAGTCTATCGCCTCATTGGTTCCCTGTTACCCACAAATGAACAAGCACAGTTCCTCTAAATTATCTTTATGAGTGATGTAGGGCAACAAACACGAAGAAGGGGTCAAAACTTCAGACGATTGGTCGTGTTAGATGCAGCGCCGACTGCCGCAAAGGAGAGTATATTCACTGACAGCTTTTCGGTGTGTTCAAAAATCACATAACCCCCACCCCCAATTTTCCATGACAGGTTAGGACCTGCATACTCCAAATGGATGCATTGCATGTTGCTTAGTTGAATTAGCTCATCAATTACTTCACAAATGTTTTGTCGTCAATGCTGCACTTTCTCATATCACCTGTTTTAACATAACTGTGATATATATACAAGCTATGCTATTTTAATCCCAAGCAACGCCAGATATCTCTGCTAGTTACAAATAAATATGTATAAATTTAGGAGTATAGTGTAATGTCAGGAGCCACGTAAAAATGTGTGTGCGTATATATATATATATATATTTAAATCCAAACCATATTTATTTTATTTCCAAAGGACAGTGGGTTGACTGAATCAGCATAGTGGCAAGCAAAATACTTTACAATTTATTGTTACATCTACGCAGCCTGCCGTGCTAACAATTCTGCCAGCTTACTGCCAATGTTTGTTTGTGTATCAAATGTATATCTGTGTTTATTTGTATATGTGCTTTAAATGTATGAAAGTAAACATGCTTTATCATGATTGGTTGTGCTTTGATGAAATCCTTGATAAAAACCATCAGTGAGGAAGTAAAGGAAAGCTAATTAATAACATTAGTTATGTGTGTATGTGGAGTGATGGAAGAGGGACAGTACTTTTTAATATCAGTTAATACATTTCATTCAAGTTTTAGTTAACAAAAAATTTTTTGTAGTATGTTTCACTTATTTATTCACAGCAAGAATTTTAGTTATGTATGTGGGGTTTTTTTTTTTTCATTCCATATAGTTTACAAAACTACAGCACCTGTTCCAACTACAACTAAGTCAAGTTCCTTGCCCAGATGTAATGGTGTAGAATTCCAGTGTGACAATGGCTTTTGTATTTTTGCCAGTGAACGTTGTGATGGCATCAATGACTGTGATGATAACTCAGATGAAGAAAACTGTAAGTAACAAATTGTATATTACAAAGTATAATTATTATAGTTCTAAGAATGTTAAAAAGAAAATAAAGATACTCAAGATTTTCCAAGTTAATTCAGGTGAGATACAAGAAAAATGTGAGTTCCAAATACTGAAGTAAAAAAAATAAATTTAAAATATGGCAGCTTTAGACCAGTAATTCCATAACCATTTTAGGACACTGGTCCTCTTGTCTTCTTAAAGACAATATTTGCTATTAATTTCTTGTTCAGAATTGTACATATAGAAGATTATAATACTTCAAAATTCAAAACAGCAACAAATAGTTTCACAATTTATTCAAAATTAATTTTGCAAGGTGATGGTCAGTATAAATAGACTAGATATAGTTTCACTGCTACTCACTAAGCTCTGAATTTCTGAAATACTCTGATGAATTTTTACCATATATTTTCCTTTATATTTCTATCATGAGTCTTGTGAGTGAATTTGACAGGTGGAAACTGAAAGAAGTTTGTCACATATATACATTTATAATATACCTGTATATATATATGTGTGTGTATGTTTGCATCTCCTTGTCTTGACATCACATGATTTTTTTTTAAATGAAAGTCATTCATTTCCAATGTTTTAAGAAAACATGTCTAACCATAGGGAAATTATTACCTTGCTTGGAAACAGGTAAGGTTGACAACTGGAAGGGCAGCTGGCCATAGAAAATCTGCGTCTGTGTTGAAACAATGATCTGGATTTCTTTTTGTCGTTCATGTATATTCCTCATAGTCTTCAGCATTTCATTGAGTTGTCTTGATGTTATTTGTCAAAGGTAAACCATCAGGACCAAGAAATGAAATTTGTGGCTTTAGGCCAATGTTAAAAATCATTGTTGAATTTGCTAATGGGCATGATTGGTGGAGCATCAGACAAAATATCTTGCAGTATTTAGCTATAATTCTGAGTTCAAACTTTGATGAGATCAGCTTTGTTTTTCATCATCATCATCATTGCTTATCATCCACCTTCCATGCTGGCATGGGTGGGACAGTTTGACAGGAGCCGGTGAGGCAGAAGCCTGCACCAGACTTCTGCAACTGTTTTGGCAGGATTTTTACAGCTGAATGCCCTTAAAATCTATATAACACCAGTCAACTACTGGGGAATGATTTAATCAATTCTACTCTCTCGCTTAAATGTGTGGCCTTTTGCCATTATTGAAAATCAGTATTATAGTTTTCACTTATCTTTGTTTATATATTTTTTGGTATTATTGCTACTATAACTGTTATTTTTACCTTTTCAAGGTTTTCTTTCTCCTCCACCACCAAGCTGTAAAGCAGATGAATTTCAGTGCACTACTGACAGGAAGTGCATCCTAACAAGGATGCAGTGTGATGGCCATGTAGACTGCTCTGATCGAAGTGATGAAGAATATTGTTGTAAGTAAAGAGAGCCCTTATTATACCAAACTAGTACGAGAGTGGGTTGTCCATTTTCACTGATTGTGATGATATGGGTTGATATTGTATATGTGTATAAGGAAAAGAGATACATTATAAACAATAGCAAAATTGCAGGGGAAAAGTTAATGGTAATGATGATGATTTTGATTATACGGAAGGTAAAAATTAACAAGTAAATTTTTAATTTCATTTACCTTTGGTATATGATAGATGTGAAATATTATTCACCTTTTCTGTTCATTTATCCCTATTCTCTCTGTCACCTTGTACTTTGACCACACATCTGTCTCTCCTTCTGGGTGGGGAAGCCATGTATTCACCTCTTTGGCAAGACACCTGCTCTTGTCCCTCTATCACATTTTAATTTTCTTCAGTGCTTTACACCACTCAATCAAAGGGTCTATCTTCCCTTGTAAGTACTTGATCATCTCACTAGTGCTAGTGCTACAAAAAAAATATTCCCAGTACACTCTGTGAAGTGGTTGGTGTTAGGAATGGCATCCAGCTGTAGAAACCCTGCCAAAGCAAACCTTGGAGCTCAGCTGTCCAGTATAGAAAAAGGAGCGTTAAATGATGAAACAGTTCTCTTACAGCCTATTTTACAGTATATAAATCACTGTTTGCACACAGTATATTTATTATTCAAGCATTTTATGACATTGTATCTTTAAATTGGGTGGAAAATGAAAAAAATAAGAACATGAAAATGTATAAATGTCTTAACTGTTATAGCAAAAAAATTTATTAGTATCCAAAAGTTTGAGGAGCACATAAGTGGAACAGGCAATTCTTGAAGGCTAGCTGTAACCATATTAGGTGTAGCCTATGGCTGTGATCTCACTTTTTTTACCAGGTCTTCTCAATCACAGCATATCTCCAGAGGTCTCGGTCTTTCATTATTGCCTCTCGGAGGCCCAACGTTTGAAGGTCATGCTTCACCACCTCATCCCATGTTTTCCTGGGTCTCCCTCTTCCACAAGTTCCTTCCACTGTTAGGGAATGACACTTCTTCACACAGCTCTCCTCATCCATACATAATACATCACCATACCAGTGCAGTCATCTCTCTTGCACACCACATCTGATGCTTCTTAGGTCCAACTTTTCTCTCGGTGCTTACACTCTGTTGTGTATGCACACTGACATTACACATCCAGCAGAGCATACTAGTATCATTTCTTTCAAGCCTACGCATGTCTTCAGCAGTCACAGCCCATGTTTCACTGCTGTGTAGCATGGCAGTTCGCACACATGCATCGTATAATCTACCTTTCACTCTCAGCAAGAGGTCCTTTGTCACCAGTAGGGGTAGAAGCTTTCTGAACTTTGCCCAGGCTATTCTTATTCTAGTGGTAACGCTCTCTGAGCATCCACCCCCACTACAGACTTGGTCACCTAGGGAGAGGAAGCTATCAACTACTTCTAGTTTCTCCCCCTGGCATGTGATGGAATCAGTTTTCTGAGCATCTGCAGTGTTTATTGCCCCTGTGCATCTGCCGCACACAAAAGCTATCTTCCCAGTTAACTTTCCCTTGATGTTGCTGCATCTCTTATGCGTCTATATCTTACACTGGGTACAACTTATGGAGTTTCAACCTACACCTTTTCTACAGATCGAGCAGGGCTATCTACCTGAATGGATTTGTGATGTGTTCGCCTTCCTACTTACCAGGACTTTGGTTTTTGCAACATTGACTCTAAGGCCCTTAGATTCTAAACCTTGCTTCCACACTTGAGATTTCTTCTCTTGTTCTGGTAGTGATTCTGCTATGAGAGCAAGGTCATCAGCATAGAGGAGCTCCCAGGGGCAACCTGTCTTGAATTCCTCTGTTATTTCCTGAAGGACTATGATGAATAAGAGGGGGCTGAGAGCTGATCCTTGTTGAACCCCTACTTCTACCCGGAATTTTTTGCTATACTCATTACCGACTCTTACCTTACTAACAGCATCCCTGTACAAGGCCTGTACAGCTCTTATTAACCACTCGTCAATCCCCAGTTTCCGCATTGCCCACCAGATAAGGGATGGGAAGACCCTATCAAAGGCTTTCTCCAAGTCAACAAAAGCCAAGTATAGGGGTTTATCTTTCGCTAGGTATTTCTCCTGAAGTTGCCATACCAGGAATATAGCATCAGTGGTGCTTCTACCTGGCACAAAACTCTCCCTAATTAGTTGGGCTATGACCTTCTCCATGACCGTTATCACCTGATCCAGCAGTGATGTATTTTACCTTCTCCAGACAAGGTAAAGCAAAGACAACACAAGTGGAACAAGCCAAAATGCTACCATCTTGCCTGTCTTTGCTATCTGTTTTAACTCATGTATTGTTAATTTATACAAGCTGCTTATCCTATACAAGACTGGATTTTTTGTTTTTTTTGTTTTTGATGGGTGGGTGGGAAAGGATATAGACAGCCAAACAATTTCTCTCTTTGTTCCTTTCCTTATTTCATAATTCATGTATATTTCCTTATTCTGAAACCCCTCCCCACCCTATTACACTATCCTTTCCTTTTGTAACCATTCCTGTAAGCTATTAGGGAAGTATAGCAAATACATAGGTGTGTGTGCAGTTCTAATATATTATATTTAGAAATAGATTCCATTGTTTAATAAAATAAATAATTCTGTCATCCATGGTTGAAAAACAATAGCCAAATCAGTCTTTTATTTTTATTAAAGCCTTGGGATAGGTCAGTGAGTCAATTGTATAGATTTGTGACTTCATGAGTTGAAGTTTGACGTCTATGAAAATTAATTGCACCAATCCTTAAGCACTAAAATAAAATAGGAAGTATCTATTAATATTTTGAGATAATTGGTGTGGATGAGAGGAAAACAAGTATAAAAATCACAATGGGAAAATATATTTGGAAAATAATGTCTATTTTTTATCTGATTTAAAAAATTTTAACATTTTAAAATTTTCTTTAACAATTGGTTAAAGTTTCAATGTCACTTTCTGTTTTTTGTTCTTTTTATTTATTTATTTTTTTAACTAGCATCAGGCAATGAACACAAATGTGAAGGATTTTCATTCCGCTGCACAAATGGTATGTGTATTCACATGTCATGGACTTGTGATGGTGAGAATGACTGCAATGATAATTCTGATGAAGAAAATTGTCCAACGATTGAAAAATGTGGAGAAGGCATGTTTCACTGCTTACAATCCCCTGGTTGCATTCCACAAAGCTCTATTTGCAATGGTATCAATGAATGCATTGATCATTCAGATGAAAGGGATTGTTACTACAACCACTCAACTAACGGTCAGTATTTTACATCATGGCTATTTTGAGGGAGACAACTGATTTGTCTGAACTTCTAGAAATTGTCATATTAATAGAGAACAGCTAGATCTTGATATGGTCTTGTCTGTCCTTCTAGATTAAATGCAAGAGAAAAAGTTTCAAGATGATTAGCTTCACAGGTATCAAGGAAAATATATCCTAATATGAAGCAACATTACAATTAATCATTATTTGTTTGGAATATTGAGAATGAAATTGGCAGAGTTGGGGAAGATAATGAAATGATAAAGAATAGGAACATTCTTTATTATTTAAGAGTTAGCCATTTGTGACCTGTCTAAATATGTTAAATTGAGAACATTTCTGGAAAGTAGGATCCATGTTTAGTTACAGTAAAAGAAACTTAAAATTCACAACATTCAACAATATTTTGTTGTAACTGACAGCTCCTTTTTTTTTTTCTAAATCCCCCCCCCCCCCCCAGGCCACTTGGATCTTATTCAAACTTCCTGCTTTAAAGTAATCTAAATTAAAACCTTCTATCAAGATTTCTTATTAATCTATGTTCCAAACACAAAATTAGTACTGACAAAATTATTTTACTAAATTTTTCATTATTTTCAAAATTAATTGAAACAAAGTTAATGTATTTCAGTAGAAATATGGTAACAAAAGAGGGTAGAAGATTAGTTTTAGAGAGAGACTTGAACTATTTTTTTATGCCAACATAAGCCAGAGTTGGAATGGATTATATTTAAGGACACCTTCACTGATGTTAGTAATATAACAACAGTTGCCTGTATAATTATTATTTGAACAATTTTATCTAGATTGTTCATGTAGATAAAATACTATAAGGACAAATACAGAGTTGATACCTTTTATTTTCTCTCATGATTTCTGTATATCAAAGCCACTTTGTTGTTAAGTGAAAATTTGTTTAAAAAGTAGAAAAAATAAATCAAATGTATTTCATTTTACTAAGATAAAAATGTATTATTAAATATGTTGAAGAAAAATCAGTCTATTGAATAGCTTTGTCCTCCTTAGCTATGATCTCCAAACTACTACATTCCTTGTTTTGATTTTCAGGATTTAACAAGCCTCCAAAGAAATGTGCTGACTATGAGTTCTTATGTGAACCTGATAGTGACAGGTGTTTACCTTACTGGAAAGCATGTGACAGTCATATTGATTGTCTTAATGGCCGGGATGAAGAATTTGGAATGTGTAAAGGTTAGTGCCATTGTATATGATGAATGCATAAACTTCAATGGTTATTATATGGTAGTTGTGTAAATGAAGCTAGTGTTAATATGGATCTTTTATCTTTTACTTGTTTCAGTCATTAGACTGTAACCATGCTGAGGCACTGCCATGGAGAATTTCTTTGAAGTCAAATGAATTGATCCCAATACTTATTTTGTTTTTAAAGCCTGATATTTATTCTATCAGCATTGTGTATCTAGGGCGACTACATTATCCAATGTGCCCCCCCCCCAAAAAAAAAACTTTAAAAAATAAGTAGGATATGATTTTAAGAAAATTTGGCTGCTATTTCTAGCAGGTTGAATAATCATAGAAAGTCTCTGTTGTTAAATCTCTCAAGATGGGTTTTCAGTTGTTGAAAACTTATGTAGAGAAAGAAATCTGTGCACAACCTCAACATTTTAAAAACTTTTATCTAGGTTAATTTCGTAGACAATTCTACAGTTAATTATTCTTATCTGAAGTCCTTGTTCTCTGCCATCTTTTCTGTGCAACCATTGCTTACAGTGAATGTACAGTATTCAGTTTTCATCTGCATAGTGGCTTCAAATTTTGGCACAAGGCTAGCAATTTTAGGTTTGGGAGATAGTTGATTACATTGACCCCAGTACTCATTTTATCAACTTGGAAAGAATGAAAGCAAAGTCAGTTTCAGTGGAATTTTAACTCAGAACATGAAGAGCTGAAAGAAATACCACTAAACATTTTATCGAATGTGCTAAAGATTCTGCCTGCTCACTGCCTTTCACTTACAATTTGATTTATGTTCCTTGTCAAATGGCACAAGGATTTTGTCTTTTTCAGTTTCTAATTAGACTTTAGGACCTATTAGAGCAAAAAGATTATCTTCATTTGCTTTTTATGTGAAATTCTTGTTTAATATGAAAAAAATTTTTTTTTTTTTTCAAGAGGAACTGCGTGTGCCTAATCTGTGGTATACCAAAGTGACCAGCAACAGTGTTTTACTTTCATGGGAAGCAACCAAACATTTCTCCAGCAATATATCCTATATGCCAAGTATTGTGTAAGTTGAAATTTAACCTCTTAACGTACACATTTTTTTTTTCCAATTTCCATGCAAAAAATTTTTTATTTTTTTATTTTGAATTTATATATAAGGAACAATAAGTACACAAATTATTTTGGATTAGTTATGATTTATTATAAAATTAGTGATAGAAAGGATAGTTACTGATAGTTAATGATAGAAAACAGGAATAACATCATGAACAAAGTATTTCGGGTTAGAAATAAGTGACAGATATCTCAGAGTACAGTAAACATATATTTTTGTTCAAATATATATTTACTAGACATTGCTGAACAAAAATATATGGGATATGTTAAGAGGGTAATGGAATTATCATGAACTTCCATCTTCCCTATTCTTTTTCTCTTTTGTGCATTTATGTGTATATATCATTTGTTCATTTGTTTTTATACTTATCTTTTTCCTCATGCTCGTATGAGTTAGGTGAATACATATCATTGAAGAACTGTTTTACATTCAAATGCCCTTACCTGTTTTTCAAATAAAGGATTTTTTTGTTCCAGTCTCTTTGAAAGTGTAGAATGAGGGGTTGATTTGTTGACTTTTCATGAGAAGCACAGAATATAAACTCACAAAGACACATGCACATACACCTATACTCCCCTCACATACATACATACAACAGTCTTCTGTACAGTTCTTGTCTCCCAAATTCACACTCACAAGGTATTGGTTGGTTCAATGCTTTAATAGGATATACTTGCACAGAGCCACACTTTCACTTTCTCTCCTTCAAATTGGGTGTCAGCTGCCAAGTTATCCACAGTGCATACACTTCCCAATGTCCAGATTCTTCCCCCATCTTCTGTAGTATATTGTGACCACAGTCAGTTGTGCAGCAAACTCATACTGTGACTCGTTTGTCCACATGAATAAATATGTCTACTCACTGGAAATTCATGTCAGTGGTCACAGATGATCATTTCCCACTACATGGTTTGTCTTCTTGCTGGTTTCATCTTGTTTAAACTTCATCAATCTGTGCATGTCAGTGGCATAAATTCCATACACAACCTTTAGTCTTCTGTGGATGTTGGACAGCCTGCATGCCATTTTTGACAAAAACTGAATAAGTGAATGTTGCTTCTGCTTGGAACCCATTATTTGCCTGCAATTAAGAAGAACAGGAAGAAGAGTCATGAAAGAAAATGAATTACTTTGCTGACATATGCAATTTGAACAAATTTTGTGGTTAAAAATTCAAGTTATACCTGCTTTTGATTTATTTCTGGTACAACCCTCATATTTAAGTGTACATTGAGTGCTGTTGCTGATGCCACATAAAAAAGCACCAGTGTTGGTGCCATGTAATAAGCACCAGTGCTGGTGCCACTTAAACAGTACCCAGTACACTCTGTGAAGTGGTTAGCATTAGGAAGGGCATCCAGCTGTAGAAACCATGCCAAAACAGATAATGGAGCTTACTACAGCTACCAGCCTTGCCAGTTCCTGTCAAACTGTCCAACCCATGTCAGAATGGAAAACAAATGTTAAATGATGATGATGAGTATCATGTATTCAGTATGAGCAATGGACGCACAGATAAAATAGTCAGTCCTAATACATTACAAGGACTGCAGATAGGCATAATTAACAGTAGAAATGCCTCCGAATTGAAGCCTATAAAAGATTAAAAAACAAGTGTGCTACAGAATAATATTTGATAATATCTGCTCTACCTTTATCAGCACAAATCATGTACCCACACACCTACCAGTCCATGCATATACACACACACACACACACATCTAGCAAGTATGAATTGGTTGTATATACCATGATTTCACTAATTGTTTTAGGTGTCTCTGTAGTCACAAGCAGACATAGGCACCTACTCACTACTTCCATTCATGACCCAGCAAGACATCCAGGATGTGACAACCAGAAGGGAAAGAGAGCCACACTAGTTAGTACTCAGCTGGCACTCATTTCAGCTAAGTAGACTAGAGTAATACAAAATGCAGTGTCTTGCTCAAGGACACAATATGCTGCCCCTACAAGAATCAAATCCACGGTCTTCTTATATTAAACCCAACACCCTAACCACTTGCTTATGTGCCTTCAACTCTAAATGTATAAGGTGAATGCATGGCTGGGAATTTGTGTGTGTTTGCGCATATGTGCGTGTTTCTTTGCTGTTGATTGGAAAAGAGTAAATATGAACATAATGTTATATGTGTTGTATAACTACATCTATGATTGTATCTTTCTGCAGAGAAGTGCCATCATATACATGGCTGAACCGCAGCATCACCAGGAAAACCACCTACAACTTTACCAACCTAAAACCAGCAACTATCTACTATTTGTTTGTATCTGTGAAGGTCTCCAATGCCACCGGTAGCCGTATCTACAGCCCTGTGCATTTTGTTTCAGTGAAGACAAATGATGGCAGTAAGCATTCTTCAATGTTGTTGTTGTAGTCATTGTTTAGCTTCAAATTAGACCTGATTGAGGAGAACTATGATGAAAGGCTTTCCAGCTATGTCCATCTCATCTTTTATTCACACATAGTATATCCAATACTTCATTATCTAAAGTATCCCTTTGTCTTTTTTAATATGGTCAGATGTGATTTGAGGGAGACCCAACCACCATTTCCAGCAAGTTGAGCAGCCTCATAGAGGCTCTCTCTTTGGTTGATATTATTGTTGCTGCTGCTCTTGTTGTTGTTATTGTTTTATTATGTCAAGAACTACATTCAGTGTCCTTTTTTAAGCCTGGAAGCTATGATTTGTTGATATCAATTGAACTTGATACTAGTATATGATTAACTTTTTCTCCTGTGCACATTTTGGGGCATCATTAGTCAAATATGATTAACTTGATCCCAATATTTTATTTCTGAAGAGAAAAAAAATTTGATTTTAATTAAGAAATATGAAACTCCTTAAGCTATACCATAGAGCCTCTTGGATATTTCTTTATCACTTATTTAAGCTACCTTGTACTTAGAGAGCTAATATTTAATAAGACTGTTGTGTTGGCCAAGGGCTAACATTAAAATTACCTCTATGATATATGCACAGACTGCAGAAAGTATATTCTGGACATAGGGCACAAGACCTATGACATACGAAAAGTGGAAATTGAGGTTTTTTTCTTGTGGACATAAGCAGCATAACTGAATTTATATGATAAGAAGTGAATTGATTTCAATTGGGAATTGAAACTAAGCTATAGAATCAGCTTCATATATTTTAACCTGTACTCCATGGTTGAAAATTAATTAATAATATAAGATTCTATCTTAGAATGTCTAATATTTTTCCTTTGTTTTGCAGTTCCTAGCAAACCTGTGCACTGTTCTGTCCACCAAGACGGAAATGGAGGTCTCATTGCCAGTTGGAAGAAACCAAATTATCCAAGAGGAAAGCTTATTTACTATCTAGTGAGTATGAAATTGCTTTGTAATTGAGGTGCAATTTTCCTCTCTAATAGTACTGATAACATTAGCATGAGTGTATAGTTAAAAACATTTCACTGATTAATTTCTACTTTATCATTGTATCTGAAGAAAAGAAACATTGTCTCTACTTTAAGAGGGAGGAGAGAGATGGGTAAAATTGGTGCGATTACTTTGAATAATTGAAGTTTAATGTAAAGTCTGAAACACATGAATAGAAATATAGAATCAAAGATTTTGTAATTCTTAGAATGAATGATTGCAACTATAAGTTACTGTCAGTGTTTTACTGAGAAGAGTGTACAGTTGATGTGAGGCAGATAGATAACCATTGTTGGTCTTCTTGAGTAGAGACAAAATGCAGCCAGTCAGTTCTTAGAATGAGCAAAATAAAAATTATAAATAAGTTGGAGAATTATAATTTTCAGTAGGAAGGTTTATCAATCAAGCCTTTGACTGCCTTTAAATTAATACTATGATGTTTGATGGTAGATCTGCAAACAGCTCTCTATAGTCTAAGCATAATTGAGCATTTCAAAGCAAACAGTCACTCAGTAATGCAACATTTCTTGGCTATTTATTGAAACAAAAAGCTTTAATATGGTTTGCAAAATAAAATTGTAATAGAACGAATGAGGTGTATTGTGAAAGAATATCATTGATGAAAAGTACAAAGAGAGATGATATGTCACTCTGGGGCATTTCAATGATGATCTGAATTAGAATAATTACTAGAATAACAGTGCAACATGGCTTATGAAGAAACAAATGAATATTTGGCTAAGTGCAGGCATGGCTAGGCACAGGTATGGTTAGGCACAGGTATGGCTAGGCACAGGCATGGTTGTGTGGTAAAAAGCTTGCTTCTAACCACATGGTTCCAAGTTCAGTCTCACTATGTGGCACCTTGAGCAAGTGTCTTCTACTATAGCCTCAGGCTGACCAAAGCCTTGTGGGTGGATTTGGTAAACAGAAACTGAAAGAAGCCGATCAAATATATGTATATATATATATATTTTTTTTTATTTGTGTGCCCTTTTCAAGCCTAGCCAGGCTCATGGACCTGGTTTCCCGGTTTCTATGGTGTATGTGTTCCTCCCCACCAGCTGGATGGGACGCCAGTCCATCGCAGCGTTATTCAAGAAACAGGAAGATAGAGTGAGAGAAAGTTGGGGCAAAAGAGTACACAAGAAACTAACTTTTGTATGTGGAAGGTGCACAGGCATAATAAATACTGAACATGTGCAGAAAATAGACTCCATCAACTGCTAGGGGGACAAGCTAGAGGTAGTAGATAGCTTCCGGTATCTAGGCAACCAGGTTAGTAGTAGAGGTGGATGTTTGGAGAGCATAGCTGTGAAAATAAGATTAGGTTGGGCAAAGTTCAGAGAGCTACTACCTTTGCTGGCAACAAAGGACCTCTCTCTCAAGTGAAAGGCAGATTGTTTGATGCCTGCAGCTATGCTACATGGCAGTGAAACATGGGCTATAACAGCCAAGGACATGAGTAGGCTTGAGAGAAATGAAGGCAGTATGCTTTGCTGGATGTGCAACGACAGTGTGCATGTTCAACAGTGTAAGCATCTTGAGAGAAAAGTTGGGCATACAAGGCATCAAATGTGGTGTACAAGAGAGACAACTACGCTGGTATGGTCATGTGATGCATATGGACAAGGATAGCTGTGTAAAGAAGTGCCAATCTCTAACTGTGGAGGGAACCTGTGGTAGAGGTAGACCCAGGAAGACATGGGTCAAGGTGGTGAAGCATGATCTTTGAACGTTGAACTTCACAAAGGCAATGAATAGTAACCGAGACCTTTGGTGATATGTTGTGCTTAAGAGGACCCATCAAGCCAAGTGCACCTATACTGGTGGCACATAAAGAGCACCTTTTGAATGTTGGGCCTGACAGAGGCAAAGTGGCTGAGTTCCTTTCGAGCATTGGGCCTCACGGAGGCAATGACCAAGACCTTTGGCATTATGTCATGCTTGAGAAGAAGACTCACTTGTTGGTTCATATCTGCACATTTAAAATCCAGTGTTCATCATCCATTTGCATAAAACATCTATGTTGAAGTTCTTGACTCTTTGCACACATTAACAAACTCCTTCAAAATTGCAGCATCAGTTTTTCATTATTCCTCCAATCTTGCCATTTTCTTTTGCAGGTTACCATTGAAGACACAAGCATTGGGAACCAATACAGTATTGGTGTCAAAGACACTAGTCAATCAAACTATTCAGTAACCCTGACTTCTCAGCCCTTAATAAAGAATCACACTTTTATCATAAAGGTAAGCCTGCTTTTTTAATTCGTCCTTCATAACTAATGGCTGTGAGCTTGTCCATCTCTTCTGTCTCTTTTTTCCTTCTTTATGATTTCACTACATTAAATATTGTTTAAACATTGCAAAGTGTAAGAACTTTGAATTTTTAAAGAAAATATAATATATGTAACATAGAAGTGAAAAGACTGTTTGAATAAGATATTGAATAGATAACTAAAAACCTGTGCTCAAATCCATTATGTATGTATCATTATCATCATCGTTTAACGTCCGCTTTCCATGTTGTAACTATAACTTTGCTTATCTTTGTCTGCCTGTCTGCCCCCTCTCTCTCCCCCTCTCCCTACTGTGGACTATTTCTTCCATCAATTTAGATGGGAATATCAAAATTTACAAAAAGCACCCTACACACTTGCACTTAAGAGGATGGGGCTCTCCAGACTTCAGTCAAACCGTCTAACCCATGCCAGCATGGAAAACGGATGTTAAACAATGATGATGATTATTTCATTTAATTTTCATTTTACCCTATCTCTTACTAATTTCTACTTCTTTCTTGCGTTTGACTTCATTCTTCATTTTTATGAACTCATCATCTTCTTCCTTCAAGTTGAGACTCAGTAAAAAGAAAAAAAGCAACACTTAAGTATTATTTATATTTGACAACCTGACAGGTTCATAAGAGAAATTGTGTAGAAGCCCATCCAATAGTCAGTACCTGTAATTAAAAGGACAAACTCTAATTTACTTCCTCAATAGCTACCCCCTATCATTGCTTGTATAGTTAACTTGCCCAAAATGAACCTGAATCACTTATTCTAATTCTCACCATCTTATGGGACACATATCAATCACTTCACACTCTTCTTGTTTCCTTCAATCTCCATATTATCTTCAGTCTATTACTTTCTTACCTTTTTCTATCACATTTCTTTCCTCTCTCTCATAATTCTTCTCTCTTTCTTTCTCTCTCATCCCTTTCTATTCTTGTCTCTTTTCCTGTAAATTTCATTCTCTTTATATGCATGTACATTTTTGTATTTCTGTATTAGATTCTTGCTGCAACCAGTTCGGGTGATGGTGTAGCCTGTGAAAACAATGTAACTTATGACAGAGATGGAGTGATTAGTCCAGTTACAGGACTCACAAAGAAGTCTGAAAATTATCAAGTAACTCTTTCTTGGAATCGGGTACTTAAGGCAAAATCTTACAAAGTCATATACCTCGATATATGGAATGCTGAACACCGCATTGATGTTCAGAAGGAAACTGTAACTAGTAAGTGAAATAATAATTTTTTTTTTAAATACCTCTTATACTGCTAAAGCTCCCCAGCTTACCAGTTTTCAGTCACACCAACCATCCCATGCTGGCATGGGAAACAGCCATTAAATGATGATGATGATGAATATGACTACCACCACCACCACCACCACCTCTTATACTGCTAAGCTGAAGCAAAGTAACTAAGTGGTTTAAATTTTGAAGTATCAGTCTTTAGATTGAAATCTAAAAATAGGTGGGTTTTTTTGTATTGTTATTGGTTTAGTGCCAGACTAGCCTTGATTCAGCAGACATATGGTGAAAGGTGTTCAAACCTTGATCAATTTATTTTTTAAGGCTTAATAAATCTAGAACTAAGCTATCTTGGATAACGCATATCCCCTATTTTTAAGTCTGTTGAAGATATCTTTTTATCTTGCACTCATTTATCATTGCACTGTGACTAAAATGGGCATTGCATTGAAGAGTTTACTCAAACAATCAACCTCTGTACTTATGGGGGTTTTTTTTAAAGTCTGGTACGTATTCTATCGGTCACCTTTCTCCAAACTGCTAAGTTATAGGGTCGTAAACAAGCCAACATTAGTTGTCAAGTGGTATGGGGTGAAAGTGGAGGCATGTGGCTTAGTGGTTAGGGTGTCAGCATCATGATCGTAAGATTGTGGTTTCGATTCCTGGACTGAGCGACGCGTTGTGTTCTTGAGCAAAACACTTCATTTCACGTTGCTCCAGTCCACTCAGCTGGCAAAAATGAGTAACACTGCGATGGATCTGCGTCCCATCCAGCTGGGGAACACATACGCCATTGAAACCGGGAAACCTGGCCCATGAGCCAGGCTAGGCTTTAAAAGGGCGCATTTATTATTTTATTTTATGGGGTGGCAAACACAAACATAGACATAAAGACACATACATACAGACACTTTGCATTACATTGCTTTATAATTGATTGCTATGTGGACTGATAGCCAAATCCGTATGAAGTACTTACTGTGATAGCCACATGATTCTCTGAATCCATATCTTATACTACTCATATGAACCGCTGAAATCTCCAAGTTTTTTTTCGTTCCCTCTCTGTTTTATTTCTCTTACTCCTTTCTGTTGAAGAGCTTAGGCTCAAAACATAAAAAAACTTATCTTTGCAAGCCTAGTACTTATTCTATCAGTCTATTTTGCCGAACTGCTAAGTTACAGGGATCTAAACACACAGGCTTATTTTCAGTTTCCGTCTACCAAATCCACTAACAAGGCTTTGATCGGCCCAAGGCTATAGTAGAAGACACTTGCCCAAGGTGCCACACACTGGGACTGAACCTGGAACCATGTAGTTCTTCCCACACAGCCACACTTGCACCTATACATATATTTTTTTTTTCATTATAATTTCAATTATAGATTTTTAAAAACTGAATACTAAATGTGAAGTGAACCTATTTTGTGAAAAAATGCTAAATTTTCTTTTTCATTCTACCACTTTGGATTTAACAATTTGTATTATATACCTCTTAATTCCTGTGTTGCTAACAGAGTAGTGTAAAAGACTGTGTTTGGTTCTGGTATCTGTTCATCTTTAGTTCATAAATAAGTGAAATATCATTGTTCATTATCGTTTTAATGTCCACTTTTCCATGCTTGCATGGGACGGATGGAATTTTTGTTTTTAGGTAAATTTTCAATGGCTAGATTCCCATTCTGTTGTCATTCCTTACCGGTTTCTAAGCAAGGTAATATTTTCCTATGACCAAAGATATTTCCATGCAATATTGAAAATAAAGGACATTCATTTACAATCATGTGCTGTCAAGACCAGGAGACGCAAACACAGCAGACACACACTCACACATAAAACGTGTCCTTCAGTTTCTGTTTACCAAATCCACTCACAAGGCTTTGGTTACCCCGAGAACTATGGTAGAAGACACTTCCTCAAAGTACCATGCAGTGGGACTGAACCTGAAACCATGGGTTTGGGATACAAGCTTCTTAACCACATATATTATTTTTCATAATTATTGTTATTTGAATTTAATGTTTTAAAACAATATTTTTCATTTTCTCTTTGTCAGTTGTTTTATTTATTATATGAAATCTAAAAAAGGTTGGGAACCCTTGTTCTAATCACCCCTTGAATGTTTTTGATTAAGCGCTTGGCTCTGCTGGATATAAATTTTATCTGTTTATTCTTATGTTTTCTAATGATCTTACCTGTTTGTTTCAGTTAATAACTTGGCTCCTGGCTGTAGTTATTTGATCCGGATCCAGGGTTACAATGATATATCAGCTGGTCCCCCTGTAGAGATATCTGTTCACACAAAAGGTACAGGATCTTTGTTACTTGAACTATTTTTTTGTTCTCTGATTTGCTTTATTTACATTTTTTTATAATCATTATTTGTATTATTGTTATTGTTATTGTTTAGCCCCAAGTTAGCCTCAGTCA
Organism: Octopus bimaculoides; assembly: GCF_001194135.2. Taxonomy (NCBI): domain Eukaryota; kingdom Metazoa; phylum Mollusca; class Cephalopoda; order Octopoda; family Octopodidae; genus Octopus; species Octopus bimaculoides. Next base: position 30,954,518 of record NC_068985.1, read on the forward strand.
ACCAGACCATTGGTTAGAGGTATCCAAACAATGATCATCTTGTCCTTTTTTTTTTTTTTCTGTGTGTGTCCTTTTCTTAAAAACTAGTTAAAAGAGATTTGGCTACTATTTCTAGCAGATTGAGTGACCATGAAATGGCTCTGTTGTTGGCTAGGTTAATTTTAGTTTTATGCTTCAGTGCAAGTATTGTCTAACTCAAGTTCAAATTTTAGTTAAAAGTATTTCTTCATTTACAACACTTGTACTCTTAGGAGAGAGAAGAGTATCACAAGAACTCCATCTATACCTAAAGGACAGAGGAAGAGAGACATAGACAGAACTACCTAAGCTACTAGCGTAGCTAGAGTGTGTACTGCCCAGGGTGGCCCTTCCATTTGCCGCCACTGGACCCCACAAAAACACATATCGCCTATAGTAGACCCAAAAGTGCTGTCCATTTAAAAGTGCCACCTGGGACAGACCACCCCTACTGCTCCCAAGCTACACTAGTGACCTAAGCTATGACTGACTGGAAAGTTTATCATATTCTTGACATTAGAGATTCATATTGCAAATAAATAAATGCTAACTTTTATGTATTGTGTGTTCTAATGAACTCATCCTTTCTGTAGCATGTTATTCTAAGCCATGTTTAATTCAGTGATGGCACTTCAGAGTTTTACTTGATAATTTTCCTCTGCTCTATTTACATAAACATGTAGCAAACCTCTCTTCTTCTTAATGTCATTTTATAATGAAATTATAGTAAAATAAATTTTATGATTCACAGTATGCCTAATGTATCATTTGTCAACTGTAGAACAGGGTTGCCAAAGCAAGCAGCACAAAATTTTCATTAAGTCGTAGATTATGTTACAAAGTACCCAAAATGGAAATTTTGCTTGTAACATGAGAATGAAAAAAAAATTATCCTTTTTAATACCAAGAAAGACATTAGGGATACTAGGTGTGTGTGTGTGTGTGTTGAAGATATGATACTGGTTGTAATTGTTACTTCCTTGTAATGATGAACCTCTTGAATGTGAATAAATTATTCAGTTTTGTTTTTCATCCATTAGGTAAAGAAATTACAACACCCAATATTTTGGCAGCAATGTTGGTAAAAAATAATTCTTTCAATATCACATGGATTGGACCAAGCCTTGGTCATCACCAGGTAAAATTATCTTTTCAGTTTTTTCTGTTTATTTTTTTAGATATAGATATATTGATGTAATGCTATTTGATAATAAAACTTACTGTGAAAATATGTGTTGATTCTTTGGCAATGAATTAATAATTTGAGTATATTAAGTACATTCATCTCACAGATAATACATTCCAATCCTGAAAACATGAATTTTATCAACAATGTACTTAAGGTAGAAGATATGTTATATAGGAAGCTAAATCATTCTGATGAAATAACCTAGTTGATAAGAATTATATAGCAGCAAACATTTTAATGCCATTTTCCCTGCTAAAGCAGGAGTTAGCTCTGCAGGCCCCAGGACGGAACTCATACACATGGTTTCCTACTTTTCAGCCAGATGCCCTTGTTGCTTTTACTGTGTGTTAAAAAGACTGGTCATAAGTAAAGATACTAGCTAATTAACATTTAACTGAGCCATCTAGAAATAAAAGATAGAAGTCACTTGAAAATGATAAACAGATAACTTATCATATAGCATTATGGAATAAACTAAATGTATCAAAGAGCAAAAGAGAAATCACATCAGTGTCATTATTTATTTAACTGTAGCTTTTGTAGATTACCCTCTTCCAGCTAAATGTGACATCCACAAAGATCACTTATCTTTCAGTTTTCTTTTTAATCTATATAATGATCACCAAACTGTAATGATAATATTGTAGCCACCATAACACATCTATACCAGTCCAGCATGTTTTCACTGGTCTCAGTATGTTTTGTACATACATATCCTAAAATGCAAATATTTTTAGATTGCTCTTTAGCAGAAACACTATAATACATTTTGAATTCAGCTTGTTTGAATTTAAATCAATATACACATCAAATAAGAAAGTAAGATCTAAAAGACAATTAGCAAGAAATTTTGTGATCACCTTGGAATCAATAAATTAAAACTGATGATAATTGTATTTCAAATATATTTTCTACTCATAACTCTTTTCTGTTTCAACCTGATTGCAGCGCTTTGCCATTTTCTATGACACAATTCCTCGTCATTTAGAGAATTCTCACATAAAAGATGCAAGATGGGTAGAATACACAACATCCCAGTTTATGGTCTTACAGAATTTACAGGCGTGTGAAGCTTATATTGTAAAAGTTGCAGTGGTAAGATCCAAGACAATACCTCTCAGCCAACTCAGTTCTGAAATACTCTTTCAAACTTCATCAGGTAAATACTGTTTTATATCCATCATATCACATAAAATATTAACTTTAATAGTCATTACTGTTGCATTAGATCAGCTAACAACAGCAACTGTGATATTTTGTTGAGATTAACAATCATCATCATCATCATTGTTTAACATCCGCTTTCCATGCTGGCATGGGTTGGATGATTTGACTGAGGACTGGCAAGCCAGGAGGCTGCACCAGGTGCCAATCTGATTTGGCAAGGTTTCTACAGCTCAATGCCCTTCCTAATGCCAACCACTCTGAGAATATGACTGAATTAGACTGAATGTTCAGGCGTATTCATAAATGGCTAATTACCTATTAATAGGTGTGCCTCTTTAGTTCATATTCCTATAAGAAGATAAGGGTGTCTAGAACGAATACAGAAAATATATTGTTTTTGGAAATAATAAAATTTTTGCTGAAATGAAGGCAGAGCTTTTGAAATGATATACTATTATCCTTTTCTTTAAAAACTGAAATAAAACAGCAATGTCTTAGATTTAAGGCCATTATGATAACAGAGAAAGTTCAATGTTTATTAAAGACTGCAGTTTGTCACTAAAAGGTTTCTTAATAAAACTCATTTTAGAAGCTGGCTGTTGTGTATGTCTCAGTTTCTCAACTCTGTTCATATTGATTGCATGACTTGAATTGTAAACGTTTTGTTGCTTTTTTTTTTAATCAAGATGACCGAGCACCACCTAAAGAAGTGCATGTGACTGAAGGCACCAATAAAAGTTGTATAAATATCACCTGGCAGCCACCATGCTCAGAAGAAAAAATTAAACAGGTTAGTTTTTGTGCTGAAATAGCTTAAATCTAACGTAAAAATATTTAAGGTAGTGCTGTCATAGCAAATTTATAGACTATTTTTTTTTTTATAAATTATCTGATGGAAAGACAGTTTTTCTTAGACAGGGAATACAGTTTATGTCTGTTTGGATTCAGCATGAAAAGTTACATCGATATACCAGATTTGAAAATTTTCACTTAATTTTAAAATTTCAAGATGTGTGACAGCCACAGAAAAGATCCAAAATTTGATCAAAGACAAAGAGTGTAAAAACTGAATATTTTATACATTGTTTTAGTGGTTCTAAATGCAAATGACTGCTGGAGGCAACATCTTCTTTGACATTAACATTACTCTAAGATTATGACTAATTAAAGAAGAGCTTTGAGGTTATCTGTCATCATCATCATCATCATCGTTTAACGTCCGCTTTCCATGCTAGCATGGGTTGGACGATTTGACTGAGGACTGGTGAAACCGGATGGCAACACCAGGCTCCAGTCTGATTTGGCAGAGTTTCTACAGCTGGATGCCCTTCCTAACGCCAACCACTCAGAGAGTGTAGTGGGTGCTTTTACGTGTCACCCGCACGAAAACGGCCACGCTCGAAATGGTGTCTTTTATGTGCC
>NC_068985.1:30961395-30977953 GCF_001194135.2 Octopus bimaculoides
GAAGCACTAGTCTGATCTTAAGTACTCTGTCACTTACTCTAACGACCTCGATTACCTTATCCACCCATTTCTCCGCTAGAAGTATTCCTACGCCCCCGACCCCGTCAGTGTTCCCTGCCCAGAAAATCTTGTACCTGTGTTCTTTGCCTGTGAGGAACCTTGCAGAACCTCCTCTCCATCTTACTTCCTGGATGCAGCACATATCTACGCATCTCCGTTCAAGCATCTCAACAATTTCACCAGATCTACCTTTCAGCGTGCCGACGTTGAGAGTGCCAATCCTAATAGTATGGGTGTTGGGGGTGTGGGCCTGTAGCCTGGGAAGAGGAAAAGCAGTGTCGTGTACCTGATCACATTATCAACAATAAAATATGATGACCAGAAATTGAGTTTAATTAAAACTAAATCATATTACACATATATTTTCAGGTATTTTCAATACATTGTTTTTCTTTTTTCTTTTTATTTTTTTCTTCAATGAAAATATTTTTTGTTACTGCATGTTAAAGAAATATGCTTATTGAATGTCACTAACTTGATATACAGGTATACATCATCTATATCAATGGCTCTAACTCAGTGTCACCACTGCCACCTACAGACAAGAAATATCTTGCAACTGAGATCTGTAACTTCAGACGTGGTGCCACTTATAATATTTCCATAGGTCTTAGCCAGTCTCGTCTTTCAATACCAGTCTTATGGCAAGTTGGTAAGTTGTATTATTTTTCTGTTCAGTTTTCTTTTCTTTATCTCATTTCTCTTGTATTCTGATTAGTTCAAATAATGCATTTTACATATACATATCACCAAACTAAAAAGTGTTTTTACTGATTGACCAGCCTTTACAAACTATGACTATGGCAATATCTTACTTCTGATTCCATTACCTATGACAAATATATGATGTCTGCATGATCACACTTTACCATCAGTATTATATATTCATATATATACAGAGAGAGGGATCCAAAGTGTACGTACGCCGCTATATTTTTTAATATATAAAAAATACAAAAATGGGACAAGAACGCAAAACATCCAGACAGATGATACAAAGAAGACAAGTTTTCTATTCTCAGTCGAGTTCTAGATTATCTTTGCAATTTTGGCTGGTTATACTCGAGATTGCTCCAATCTGGCCAGCCCCAAGGAAAAACTAAGCTAAGAGCATTAGATTCCTTGGAAGAAAGCAGCGAATGTATACAAAAACGGAATGTTACGCAAATACAAATATATATATATTTATATATATAAATTCAATAATAGGATGAATTCTTTTACAAGAATTTATCAAGTAGCTAGCGTGAAAAAACCTCATAAGGGAAAAAATCCATCATTTATTCCCGAAATATATATTTATATAAGGGCATTACTATACAATAACGCCTCACGCTATGAGGGACTCTAAGGTCAGACTACTATAAAAAGCACATTTTTACCGAATGCGAGGAAATGCAACTCTCAAAGCCAACCCCTTAAAAACGAACTAAATTATAGATCATGATTTCGTAGTTATTGTAGTATTATACAACTTCTACTCGTCAGTATAATATGGTCAAGAAAAATAGAAATAAACAGTGAATCAACATACCAAACGAACACCGTGTATCCAGCATAGCATATAGATGACTGTTCATCGCTATTTCTCTATGGCGTGAGGCGTTATTGTATAGTAATGCCCTTATATAAATATAAATATATTTATATATATATATAAAAAGAGAGAGAGAGAAGAGACAGGATAGCATTTTGATCTAAATGTCAAAGGATTGTAGGCTAGTTCTATTTTATAAGATGACAGAAAGATTTTTGTAAAAGTTTTGATTAACATATTGATATTTGTAGGATCGTAGACTTCCACTGAAGTTTTCTCTCAGATATGAACAAACTAGACATTGCACTCTGTATAAACATCATATGACAGAATAGCATAGCATGGCCCCAGCCCAGAGTGAAACGGGGTATATTTGGAGTATTAGTCTCTCTTTCTCTCTCTCTCTCTCTCTCTCTCTCTATATATATATATATATATATATATATATATATATATATATATATATATATATATTATATGTGTGTGTGTGTATATAAGGAAGAAGGAGCAACCATAGCCCTTTCAGGCCCTCTCTTTTTTATTTTTTCCTTATTTGCTAAGTCCAGACAAAAGGCACTGCTCATGACCTTTGCAGGTTCTCCAAGATTGATGATCTTGATGTTTTGTTATAGACCAGATTCCAGTGGTATGATGTCCTAGGAAGAAAGGATTGGGTATAGTGATTAGTGCAGGGCCTGGTGGTTGGACATAACATGGATGATGAGTAGAAGTGCCTGAGAGGAGGTGGCATAAGATCAGTCAACAAATGAACAAATAGAGATCATTGCAATAGTGGTAGAAAAGGCACAGAGAGAGAAGACGGCGCATTTGTGCACAAGAATCTGAAGCACACCTGTGAGTGATTTTATGTCCATCAGTTGGGTGACTTTCTCTGAACATGATCTAAGTTACAAGGGGGTACCGAAAAGTTCCTGGCTTTGGATAAAAGAAAATACAGGAGGATCAGTTAATTATGATTTTATTCAACATATTTCCCTCTCAGATTCACACACTTATTGCAGTGGTCCTTCAGTTTTTCTAAGCCCTGTAAAAGAACTAGGAAGGTTGAGCCTCCAACTAGGCCTTTTGTGATACCCTAAAAGCCTGGAACTTTTCAGTACCCTCTCATATTTGTGTGTGCAGCAGCAGCACCATTCAAGACATGGGAGTGACACTCCATTGTGGACCTTACCTGCACTTTGTAGAGATTCAGTAATTGCTAAGAGCTGAAACATTTAGCTCATAACGATCTTGTCTCTTTTTATGCCATAAAACGAAAATCTCAATTGCCACTAGTAACAAGAAAACACCAAGACACCACACCTCCTTAGACATATGCAGCACTCAAAGCTTTGATGGTCACTGTAAATGCACTCTGTTATGTAAAATATGTGTAATACACATTGAAAATCATCAGGAATTGTAAAGTATGAATTTTAGAGTATGCTATGATTTTAGTTGTATGCTATTTGTGTATTGAAGATAGAGAATTGCAAGTTTGATTCTTGAATCCAGATTTCTAATGTAATACTTTGCCTGTGATATTTAATTAATTTTGAAAGTAATCAGGCATGAGGAGAGTAAAATAAGTAATTTATTATCAAACTGGTCTTTATAGCATAAGCAAAGGCTCTACTTTAAAATTATGAGGGAAGGTTTTAAATTAAATATGAATACTTTAAAAAAATTGGTTTTGTATCATAGAGTTAGGTGGATTGGTACTGAAAGTTATAATACCATCATTGAAGGATATTTTGAAACTATTGAAGATGTGCATGTCTGGCAGGTACACTTTGCCATACTGAAAGTCATCTATTCTTAGCCAAGCACATCTCACTGCTACTTCTACTACTTCTGTAATAGATTCTACTCTTTGGAACTTTTTAGATGTATTCCAACCTTGATTGTGCTTGCTTACCTCATTCCCACCTCTAAACGCTGCAACAAGCATTATAGATAGTTGATCATTTCATGGAATACTACTTTGTAGAACTTACATCCGCTAATAAATAGCCACAATTCATTAACTTGAAATTCTTCAGACACCACATCAACTACTCATATCCCATTCACATATGTACACACACATACTCTCTCTCTCTCTCTCTCTCTTTCTCTCTCTCTCTCTCTCTCTCTCTCTCTCTCTCCCCAAGTCATGTGTAACTTAACAGGATTCACTAACTAACATTATTTCTATCACTTTTCTAAAGAATATTTGTTTTATCAAACATTATTGATTACTATGATATTGTTTGTTTCTAATGGGTCCTATTCTGTAACTTTGCCAGAATACCAGGTTTCAATAGGTTTCCCTGTGCTAATTTTGCATTAGCAGTCTCTGATAGTTACTATTCTGTTGCAGAACAATACTCTGAGCCCAATGCTGTGAAGGTGGTCGATGAAGATCCGGATAAATATTATTACAAATTGATATGGAACAAAATCAACATACCATCACATTTGTTTACGGTGAGTCAATACACCCAAACAGTAAAACATGCATGTACACACAAGTGTGTACATGCAAGTTTGTACAGATATACATACAAATGTACACACACTGTTCAACAACAACAAAAAAAAAACTGGAAATCCCAGAATTGAAGCTGCTATGTATGTACGTATGTATGTATGTACGTATGTACGTATGTATGTACGTATGTATGTATGTATGTATGTATGTATGTATGTATGCAATGAAAACATCAAAGAATGGAGTTAGTGATATTACTTTTGATACATTGTTTGCAACCAATTCACACTTTGACCAATCTTATGTCATGTTCATTAACATGTCAGCAATTATTGATTTATTTCTATGCACTGTGTAAATGACCATTCACACAGTGTATAGAAGTAAATCAATAACTGTAGCATGTCAATGAACATGACACAAGATTGGTCAAAGTGTGAATTAGTGAAACAATTGCAAACAATGTATTAAAAGTAATATCACTAAGTCCACTTTTTGATGTCTTTATTTTATATATATATATATATATACATATATATATAGTCTCTCCAACCACCAAGGTTGTCTGTTCTTCTGCACATGTATGTGCAGGCCTAGTGTGTTATTTTTGCTTTGTTTTTGCTTTCTTTTTAAGAAAACTGACAGTTATCCATGCATACAAGTCTCTTTTTTTCCCACTTATGTTTATTCAAGGGAAAGGTGACCAACTTTTGCTTGATATGGCTTTTTTTGCCAGTGTCATTGCATGTGTTACTGTCAGAATACAGAGAGCCAGATTAGATATCACAAGGCATCTTTTCCAACCCTCAAGCAATTTTGCCAATCCAACTCCCTTAATTGGTACTTTTTTATTGATCCAAAACAATAAAAGACAATGTAGACCTCAGAGCACAGAGAATCACTACAAATACCACAAGGTTTTCTATCCACTATTCTAGCAAATCTGCCAATTTTCTGCCTTATCTGTGTATCAATATACAGGTTAATAGGTTGGAAAGAAATCTTTCATAATGTATCAGCTTTCATAATTCAAATAAACTTGTTATTTGCATATCAAAAAGAAGTTTTGGTCAAGATACAATTCTCTTTTCTGATTTTATCCTGCTGAAGTCAATTTTGCATTTCTTCTGGAAATGCTACTGTAAATATTAGTCTTTTATTTATATAATAATTTCTGAACAATAGTGCTATTAGTTAGACATTTCCAGTGAGCCAGTCACTGATTCATTACATTTCTGCCAGCTAGAGTGATAAAAGAGTATCTGTAACTTGTAGCAGAGCAAGCTTGTACTGTAATTGTAGCAAATACAAGATATGGCTTCAACTTGTGACTCTATGATCTGTGGTTCAGTCCATTAACTCCACATCTGTTTATGTCTCATGTATAACTTTATAATTTCTGTTACATCTTCAAAATATTCAATTCATTTAATCAGTATTGTATTCATTTCTGATACAGGGCTATCAAGTAGTCTACAAAGTTGGAGGTGAGAAAGATTTTCAGGTGTACTGTGTTATCAACAGTACATCAGTCAGTTTGAATAAACTTGCTAAAGGATTCATGTATCAACTAAAAGTGCGGCTGAATAAAATTGACGGCTACTATGGAAAATTTAGTAGTGTAGCTTCCCTTGCCATTCCTTGTAAGTATTTTTGTGTTATGTTGTTGTGTTTGAGAAATTAGTATTACAAGTATTTGTTTATTAATCTATGCTGCTTTGCTAACCCTGCCCCCTCTTTTTTTTTTTCTTTTTTTTTTTTGCATGGGTCTATGTGATTAAGAAGTTTGCTTCTCAAACACGTTTTTAAGTTCAATCTCATTGTGTATCCTCTTAAGCAAATGTCTTCTATAATTGCACTTGGTCAACCAAAGTGAATGGATTTAATAGTCAGAAACTGAAAGAATCTTAACCATATAGCCATGCCTGCACCTATAAAGTTTAGTTGTGCCTGCAGAGGGCTGAATTCAGTTCAAGACACATTGTTAATTAAGGCTTATTATTATGTTTGTTTCTTTGTTTTTTTTCTTAATCTTCCACCATTTCCAACATCCTTTGAACCCCAAAACCTGCTGCTCCAAATCTCAGCATCCTTCTCTTAAGAACTCCCTTTCTGTTCAGAATGACTTAATATATTTTACAGAAAACATAATTACATTGAAAAGGAAACTAAATTACACAACTCTTTCTTTCCTTTGTTTTTTTTTTTTTGCAGTGACTGTGAAGGCCTCAAGTGTCAATCTTGTTGCCATCGTTGTACCCATCAGTGTTGTGACTCTCATCTTAGTCATCTTAGGCAGTATTCTCCTTGTTCTCTTTGTGCGACATAAACGCCTCCAACGCAGCTTCCTTGCCTATGCTAGTAGTCATTATGATCCTCGATCAGAACGAACAACCTTTAATTCTGCAGAATATCTTGGTAAGTTTCGTTTTTTTCCCCCTTAAATTTTATGTTTGCTTTACTTTGTCATACATTTTTTACTTTGTCATACATTATGTTTGCTTTACTTTGTCATACAGAAAAGTGCAAAGAAAATATTGGGTCATCCCTTAACTAATGCGGTTTTTTTATACTTTTTATTTTTCAAAATGAAGATAAAGTTCTTTTTTAATCTAAAATATACTCTCTTTCATTTTCTACAATGCTCTTCAATCTATCTGGTAGACTTGCAAGGTCCCTCTTCCAAAATTCACTTGTCCGTGACGAAAAATACTCCTTCAGTATTGTTCTGACCTTGTCTACAGAATTCATATTTTCTCCATCCAAGTGATTTTGAAGACTGCAAAATAAATGATAATCAGATCGAGCAATGTCCGGAAAATATGGTGGATATGGTGGATGGGGCATTGTTTCCCATTCAAACTGCTCCAGCCTTTGGAATATCATCCTCATTGTATGTGGCTGAACACTATCCTGATGGAAGAACACCTTTCATCTTGAAACCAAAGATGGTCATCATCACCAGTCACTATTCAGGTTCATTTGTGAGACATGACAGCAAAGAAGTGCACACATTCACTCTCTGCAAGTGATTAGACTCAGAAAGTTTGTGAGGAACCTACTGACCCAATTTGCTCACTTTTTTGATGACACACAGGTGTCAACGAATGATCGAAGAACCAAATCCAAGCTTCTCTGCTAGTTCCTCAACAATTACGATTGGATTTTTTCCACCAGGGTTCGCAAGACACCTCGTCAAGCTCTACAGATCTTCCAGAATGAGGCTTGTCTTCTAAGTTGTAGTTTCCAGCTCAGAATTTCTGGAACCACCATTGTCACTGGCTTATGCTTATTGTCCAATCCCCATAGACTGCATTGATATTCCTCACACTTTCCATTGTGTTGTTGCCTTTATTGAACTCATAAAGCAAGACGTGCCAAATATGCTCCTTTGTCACTTCCATTATAGCTTTGAAAAAATAACTTAAAATCAAACTTCACTCTTCACAACTTGCACTAAGAATATGCACAAGGTAAAATTACTACCTCTCAAATACTGGGATCGATACAATCAGCTATACATCTCTCAAAATGTATGTGACCTTGTGTCTGTGGTAGAGATCAATACACACATATTATTTTCACATCCATACTAGCATGTGTTGAACACGTTTTTTCCAGCACATCCCTCTTGTGTTCTTTTATCATTTTTCTGTGTTCAGCTTCCTGAGATCAGCTTTTGCCTCTTCTTCCTATGTCTTCCTATATAGCTGGTTTCTTCCACTTGAATCTCTAGGCACCTTCCATATCATCCTCCATATGCATCAGATGTCTGTACCAGCTCAGTCTTCTCTTTTGAATTCCATTGTTCATGCACTGCTGACATCCTGTGGAACATGTTCACCTCATTTCTTCCCAACTTTTACACATCCTTCTCATTTAATCCCTGTATTTCATTACCATATAATATTACTGTTTTTTCTTTCTTTTCAGGAGAAGATGAAGATTCTCCAATGATAACTGGATTTTCTGATGATGAACCGTTAGTGATAGCATAGAATGGCTATAGAATGGAGCAGAATAGCCATGGTAACAATCTGCTGCCACTGGCAGACTTACTTAGAATGTCTGCAGAACACATTTACTGAGCAACAATAACAGTATATTAGAATTGGCTATCCACATACACACACACATATATATATATATATGCAATTACAAGCAGGCATACATACATCCATCAGTTATAAACAAACACACACTTACACATGTATTCACACAGATATACATTTTACACTCACTGGAGTTGGCCATAATTCTGAGTGTATTTCCTATGTGATATTGTTGTCCACTTGACTTGGGCTTGCTCCCTTCCTGCAGCTAAAAAAGACTCCCTCTTGGTCAATATGTTTACTGGCTTTTAAATAGATCAGTTCCACTTTTCCCTTACACACAAGCACACACACTCACCATACATCTATACATGCCATCCTACAAACATCAGAATTCTTAATTAACAGCTATTTAACATGCTGCTAAACTTCACTGAGATCATTCGACTGTTGTTATACATTCCTATTACACATTCCTTTTTATTTTTGGATTGGCAGAGATGTTAGAGCATCATTAAGAAATGCCTTGTGGTGTTTCTTCCAGCTCTACATTCTGAGTTCACATCCCATTAAGGCCAACTTTGCTTTTCACCTCTCTGGAGTTGATAAAATAAAGTACCAGTCAAGCACTGGGATTGATGGAATCGACAACCCCATCCCTCAAAATTGGTGGCCTTGTGCCTAAATCAGAAATCATCATCATTATTATTATTATTATTATTATTATTATTATTATTATTATTATTATTATTATTATTATTATTACATGGGGGAACAAACTGAATAGAAACTGGAGAAAAATGAAAGAATAAAAAATAACAATGTAAAATTACCTTCCATTTATATATTTTGTGACAAATTTTAACATGTTCTTGAAATTTTTTTTTTTGGCTCCTATGCATGGAGATGAAATCTTCACTCAAAAATTATAAATATTCTAAAAAAAACAAACTTTTCATATATTTAGCTTTAACTCTACATAAAGATATTTCATTTTGTTTCCCTTCAGTAAAATCTCCACAGCCCCCATTCCTAAAAAAACAATGTGGTTTTTTTTTTTTACAATTTAGCATATATTACTTTTTAATATTTTAATCTTTATTTTCATTTATACTGTATAGTAGTTCATGTTTATTTTAACTGCTTATGTTTGACACCGTATTCACTTCGTAGTTTGTCAAAATATTGATTAACATATCGAAAAGAGAGAGGAATGAAATGAGAACCTTTAAACCACACATGTATATACATACCACTCTCTCTTTCTCTCTCATAGATAAATACATATCAATACATACTTAATATGTATATATATACACACACACAAAATAAACAAAACAACATACATACAAACACATTTATAGCTAAATAATTATTAACACATAAACTACATACACAAAAAATAAATTTACTTTCCCTTTGAAAATTCTCTAAAGTAAGTATATTCCATACAAGATCTTTATTTTATGGAAGTAATATATTTCTTTTGTGAATATACTGATTTGTTTCATCCATCTACCCATTCCTACCAAAATTTATCTAATATCCTACGATACTTGGGAGTGTTGTATCATTCCCAGTGTTCTGTTCTTGATGAAAATTCTTCAAATGCCAAACATAAACTGTTACGAATCAGACATTATTTCTCGGTGAGCTGAGTTTGCCATCCAGTTTTAATTCCCGGTTGTAGCTATTTCATTTTGTTGTAAGTTGTTAATGCCTTTGGGAAAAAGCATCAGCTTCTCAGAACCTTGTTTCCCCTGTTTTACAAATAATTATGTGATTAGTATGTATGTAAGAAATCAACAGTTGTTTCTATTTACATATGTTAGTGTCTGATGACTTAGCTTGGTCCAAATGTATTAATTCCTATTCCTGTTTTCACTACTCCTCATTTTTCAGAAGCTAGTTTAACAGGAGATAGACACAATCCTACTATTAGTTTTTCTCACCGTTCTTTTATCTTGCCAGGGTTTTTAAATTTCAAGTCTTAAATGCATTTTACTTTTAAAAGAAATACTAAAATAAAACATTGCTACTTCATAGTAAGAATTTGTTCAAGACTCTGTGTGTACATGTGTATATGTGAGTATATGTGTACATACTATCAATAGATTTCCCTTTATCGCAAGCATTTTCAAATGAGAATGAATCTCTTTCAGCTAAACAAATTATAACACACACACTTTTTGAAAGTGAATCTCATCTATTAAATATATTTACAATGAATGAACAAGTAGAATTGCTTATTGTATAACTAACATTTCTTTAAAAGTATTTTATGAAGTGATTAGATTTTTTTTTCTTAAATTAACAAGTTGGTGACAGTCTTTTTTATAATGCTTCAGGTTATAGAACAAAGACATTTAATTTATACCAAGCTGGAAAAATTACACACACAAATGTTCTTTATACCTACACTCTCTAGAATACAATACAATATTGATGTGCTCTCAACCAGAGAAGTCTGTGACAGATTTTTCATTGTTGTGTGTCCTTCCAATAGATATAAACATCAATATGTCTTATAATTCCATTCCTATAAGTCTTAGGCTTTGTATCTTTATGAATTTTTTTTGCTCTCCTGAGCAAACTAACAAGCCTCATCTTTGCTGTTTATAAAATAGTTTCATCATTCCCTAAGTTAGCCACTTCATCATAAAATCCCACCCAATCGATGTCACTGTGGTAAAATATAATTTTAATTAATTGCTTTTTGCATTATTTTTGTGTTGTATTATAATATTTTCAATTTTGCACTTCTGTCATTTTCTCCAGGATCAAGGCTTGCAAGACATTCTCTTCCAAACCTAGCTTCTGAGATATATAACAAATGTAAAATTATTGATTTTTTTTTGTTTAGGACATTTATAAAGAAAGAAAAAAACTTGTTAATCATGCATTTATAGTAAATACATTTATAATAAACTCTCATTATACACTTGGAAGAAAAGGGTAAAATAGAATCAAATATACATTGGCATCTATATCTACAAAAATTACACACATAGATACATACATATGTCATATATTAACTCACATGTATTCAATTGCTTTCAGATATATCTAGTATTACACATACCACCATACATTTAAGTGCTTTTTTATTTAGATTTATTTTCTTTGTGTATGTCTGTATCTATTTTAATTGAGAATATTTGTGTGTAGTATTTGTCAGGCTTCATTTATTATTCCTACCATTGCTAATAATAATATTTTGTCTTCTCCGTTAAATTTGTGTATTTCATTTTTTACTGAAGAACAAGGGTCATGATGAATCTTAAGTGTCTCCAACTATCTGATCATCACTATCATCCTCATCATCATCTTTTCAAGATTTATTTTGGAGCTTGTATATTTGACTATCTTTTCTTTACATTCCTGACAGTTGAAACAGATATTTCCTATTCACAAAATATTTCCTTGAACAATAGATTTGTAAGCATTTATTGAAAAAGTGCCCGTACCTTTTTTTTTTCAAAATATTCTGAATTTTGGTTCTAAATAATTAACCTTCCCAATAAGGAAGCAGATAGACTTATGCTGGTAGATATTCGAAAAATTTCCCAGTCTCTTTTCTCTCTGTCTTTCTTATATAAGGATTTCTTATGTAGCCTCATGACCAGGGGTGGTAAGGCAAAGTCCATCACGTTCTCTGACTGTTGAGATTGATGTTGCCAACATCCAGCCTACAGGGAAACAGTAGGTATGAAAATAAGTGGACAGCAGAGAGGAGAGGACAGTTTGGTTCAAGTGCTCACAATACACTGAACTCCACTCAAGGCACTCATGGATCTGGTGGTAATACTAAACTAAGTAGGTTCCCAGGCATGCCACATTTACCAAGTATATAGCAAAATGGATTTCTTTTACTTGTTGTTATTGACCTGTAGAGATAGCAGGTATCACTAGAACATTACAAACTGTTGAGAGGAACAGCAAGAGGACTTTCCTACCTCACATTGATATCATCCTTCCCTGTTTTACTGAAGTAAATTTTGCATATCCTTTTCTACATTTTAAAGACATTTAGCAGTTTTTGTGTTGTTATAAGTAAACCTGAAGCATGTCTCTAATACGCAATCTTCTACATCATCCCCTATAAATGCGTGACTATGTTGATAAATCTGAATACAGTGAAGTTATTCTAAATAATCTTTCACATTCTACTTACTCTGATTGGATTATGGATTTTATGTTGCATTTCCTTTTTCTCTCTGAAATTAAATACTTTAGGAAAGTGTGTACTTTTAATAATAATAATAATTTTGCATCTTTTATCATGCTACATTGTATGCCTATGGTTGCAACGTAAACAGTTCTGAATGATAATCTATTATAAATTCCAACTAACTTATCCTTTTGTATCAAAATTTTATGCAATAGAGACCAGTTTTCAATTTGATATCTATTCATCAGATTTATCTCCCTTGAATTATAATGGCCTGTTCTAATAAATTCATTCAAGAAATTTTTTCAACCTAAATAAAACTATGTAGCAGGAAATCTAACTGAATTTAGTATTAGTACAATAAAATTTTCAATTTCAATTTTATCGTAATTAACAAAATATCTTCGCAAATTGAATATTTTATTTTGTCCTTTCCTCCATTCATAAGTGCACTCATATATATGAACACATCTGCATACATAAACTACTTATTTTTAACTTGTGGTCATACCTGGTTTTGTAATTTTATTATTTTGTCCATATATAAAATGTTTGCTTTTCTGAAAAGTGGAAAGGAATAAAAATTATTTGTATATGTTTGGTTATTTTCTCCTTTTCTTTCATATCTTTAGATTTGATATATTTTTGTTACATTAAATTCAATCTATCTATCTATCTAATAAACCTACAAACAGGAGTAATCTTCAAGTTTGCTCTTACAAAACAATCTAGAACCTTCATTCTACCATCTCTACTATGTACTTTAAGTTTAAGCCATTTTTCTTTTCAACTATAGCAAAAGTAGTTCTATGCAACCTTTCATTTTCAAGAATTATATAGATAAAACATAAGAAATGTATTCTTCCTGCATGAATAGTATTTTGTATCAGTTTCCACTAGATATCTTTTGAAATTAGAACAATATATTTTGCGAGGAGTTAAAAGTGTTATTTCTCTTGATTTTAATTCATATTTTCTTAATTGAAAAATGTTTCTGTTAATAGCCAAATCATCTTAAATACTGTCTATTTTGGTTTTCTGAAAGAAACAGTTATATATGTTGAAATCCAAAAATAAACTGCTTTGTTATTCACTTGTGTTTGATTGTTAAAAAAAATTTATAAAAGGAATTGATTTGTTTGCTTCACTTATCCATTAATACAATAATATATTTACTCCCCACTAAGAGAAGTAACTCAAATAGTAAAGACTATTTGGTTATGATAGTGGTGGTGGCAGGGGCAGTAATGAGGACATTGGTGCTGATGATGCTGAATTGAGAAAGATACACAGCAAGAGAATAAAAAAAGAGAGAAAGATAATAGTAACATATAGAGATAGAGAGAGTAAAAGTTAGAGAAAATGAAAGTAAGATCTGCTAATGGTAAATGATGCTAGTAGCAGTAGCAGTGATGTTTATATTGAAACTTTGTAAAGCAGGGGTGAAGCAAGTGAGAGATAAAGCTATCTCAGAGTTGTAATGGGAAAAGAAAAGTGAGAGAGAGTAAGACAGAGGATGATAAGAAGTGAGTGGCTGAGTAAGAGTTAAAGTAAAAATGCCAGAGAAAGAGCAGAAAGTTGAGAGGGTCAAAGTGATACAGGAAATGGATGAGGAAAAGGAGCACTATGAAACATAGCAAAGTTTGTAACATTACTGCATCTTTAGTTATCTTATTCTCTCTCTCTCTCTCTCTCTCTCTCTCCCCCTGCATTTATTTAATGTATTTTTGAAGGCTATTTTAGTGCATAAAGTAATTGCGTGATTGGCTGAAAGTTCACTACACAAATGCTAAGACCTGCATATATATGTGTATAAATATCTATATTTCATTGTTCTCTAGAAAATTTCAATCTTTGTTTTCAAAATGATGGAATTTTTTGTTCTTGTATGATTAATGTTGTAAAGTAAGATATAAACTGCCACAGAATGAAGTCCGGCATTCAGTTTCAATTCTTAGCTGCCACAGAATGAAGTCCGGCATTCAGTTTCAATTCTTAGCTGTAGCAATTTTACTTCTCTTTGGAAAAGCATGAACACTGTTATCACAAAACTGCGAATTTTGTCTATAAAAGTAATTACTTTGGATGTGCTTGGCTAATCAGGAAAAAAGACAAGCAATTGCCTGTGATTGCATTTGTCTGTAGGATTAATAAGTATTTTCATCTTTTTATCTATTAAGTAAAACTATTGTATAAATATTGAATGAAGCATTTTAAAGTAAACAAATGGCAGTACCCCAGCATGGCCACAGCCTACTTTAAGTCTAAACCCTATTTCTCAATTATAACCAAGGGAGTTCTATACAACCTTTCATTGTCAAGAATAAATAGAATAATTAATAAGATTAATTGTGTTGAAAGTTGGCTATGAGACTTTTGTTTCTAATAAGTAGAGCTTCCTAAATTTTGAAGTTAAGAAAGCAACAATGTTTTTAAATCGTTTGTTGCTAGGGGGAAGACTTCGGCTGAAATTAGTAATTTCTTTATAAGGCAGCAAGGTGGGAGAATTGTTAGAACATTGGGGAAATGCTTAGTGGCATATCTTCTGGCACTTTACATTCTGAGTTTAGATCCTGCCAACGTCAAATTTACCTTTTGTCCTTTCAGAGTCAATAGAAAAACGTATCAACAAAGTATTGGGGCCTATTTAATCAACAAATTCCTCCTCCCTGCAAAATTGCTGACCTTGTGCCAAAATTTTGAAACAATTTCCTTGGAGTTATTTGTGCCTATGGCCATGACATTAAAGTCTGATTTCCTTAGAATGTGTACTCATTTCCACAAATGACTGCATTTTTTTCCCTGACTGTGATTACTTAATACTTGGTACTTTGCACCAGAGTTGTCTATTCTCATTGTACGAAAGTCATGACACTTAAGTTACTGACAACCACATGACATGCATTTATTTTCTTATTTAATCTTTCATGTAACTGTCATAGTAGACATTTAATTGTAAAATGTTTTTCAGAAAGAACTAATATTTAAACAACTATTGGTTGGAAAATTCAAGTTAACTAAGAAATTAGAATCTTATTACAGTAATGCATATCTTATTATAGTAATGCATATCTTTGATAAAAAGTATTGCGACACCTTAATATCCTTACATCATTACAGTAATTTGATCATTAGATATAGTAAGACATTTTTTTTTAAATTCAAGTTAGATGCCATTATTATTTACCATTGAAACTGAGATTTTAAATATATTTTATCAGAAAATGTTTAACCTCTTTAGCATTTAAACCAGCTATATCTAGCTCAAATATTCTACTTGTTTTATGTTAAAACAGGTCAAATCCAGCCTCTCACACCTATCCTACATTGTCACTCAAAAAATAAACAATCACATCATTGAAATCTCAGTTATAAGACAATACATAATTAATTCAAAACAATGTGAATACACATACGAAATATGTTTTACATTTGACAGTAATCTGAATGCTAAAGGGTTAAAATATTTATGCTAATATAAAAGTGCTACATAATGCTAGTTGCAACAATCAGCATATCTGTATTGAGAGTAAAATGTTACTATGATTCCTCAATGCAGATTTATTGTTGACATGACCAAAACTTGAAAAATTATCTAGAATCCTACTTGCTACTTACACATCATGTTATTTATTGAATCTTTATGCTTAAAAATTGCAAACCTAAATTATTTGTTTAAGAAGGTTGGCACTTGTCCTTTGCAGTGTTTTCATATTTTGGCAGGAAATTTTTCTATTTTTACTCTAAAATATCTAATTGTAATAAAGGAAGACAGAAATATAAAGTACAAGCTTATATCCAAAGACCTCATCTTTGGCAACATGACAGTGTTTACTGCTGGTGATAGTGATGATGATGAGGAGGAGGATGGGGAAGATGATGATTATGATTGAAAATTCTTCTGTTATCTGTTAAGATTTTGATTCCAGTTCTTCACTCTACTGTTTATAGATTTACTTCCGAGACACTTGGTAATACTCCTTACCAAATTTCAACTACCATCTATATAGCTATAGTGAATTCAATATTAAACTTTTTAAGCATTTTCAAATTAGTGAAACCTTTCTATGTGTACATATGTGTATATTCTATCTTCTGTCCCTGACCAACTGCTTACACAGCCACTAATAGACATTGTGTTTTTGATTGGACCAAATCCCAAATAATAAGAATCTCAAAAAGTACTGAAATTAAAAAAAGAAACTCTTGTAAGAATACACTTCTTGTAAATCCCTTTGTATATAGAATACACACACACACACACA
>NC_068985.1:30978200-30981390 GCF_001194135.2 Octopus bimaculoides
CTCTCTCTCTCTCTCTCTCTCTCTCTCTCTCTCTCTCTCTCTCGTTTGAACCTTCTTAGATTTAAGTTATATCCAGTCTCTCACCCAATTGTTTGCTTCACACACTCTGCCATTGAATATATCTTTTCTCAATACAGAAGCTGTATTTTAATTAAATTCTGTAATAAAATAAATTGTTCAATATGCTTTTATTTTATTTTTAAATTTAATTTGAGGTAAACATGCTGCATGGGTATAATATTGCACTATCACTGATGTGTTGTGAGTATTACATTTGTGTTTCAGGGACAAGACACTTAGGGCTTCAGAAGAAATGAGTCGCCTGAAAAACACATTCTTAGATAACAAATCACTGTCACTCTCAAACACAAAAGTAGAGCTTCTATTGTGTCTGCTTATTTTACCTTACTGTAAGTATCTTCTGAGAAAGTTATATGCAACACATATTATCAGGACTTAAGATTACACTGTTCAGTTTTCTCACCAAAGTTATATTTATCTAAGAGTGACTGGAACATGAGAATGGCATCTATATTATCCAATGCATTTTAAAGGAGAAATGGAACACTCTTATATGTCAGAATAGAGGAGCACCTAAAGCCTTAATAAGTGGAGAAACATCCAAACCAGGAATGACTGACTATATATGATGCATGAATAGAAATCATATACTGCTATTGAAAGAAATTTTCATACCTGACAGAGAACTACAACCAAAACTTAGAAAAACCAACAACATATATAGATAACAACCTATTTTCTGTAGGTTAATTAACACATTCATTTCAGTGTTTATGCTATTGTATGCCAAAGGACTAGGTTTTTGTACATTTGTGACAACATTGTTTGTGCAGGGCTTAAAAGGTTGCAGTACATAGTTCATTGCTTCTGCAAGTGTAAGAACATCAGAAGATTGTTTTAAGAATGTCTTCTAGTTGTTGTTGAAGGCATTAGACTAGTGGTTAGGCAATAGCACTAACAATCACAAGATTGTGATTTCAGTTCCTGGACTGGGTGGTGCATTATGTTCTTGAGCGAAATATTTCATTTTACATTGCTCCAGTCCACTCAGCTGTAAATGAATAATCTTACAACAGACTGGTGTCCCATTCAGAGAGTATGTTGTGATTCAAGGAAACTGATTAACTGACCCCATGAGTTCTAGGTTTTGAGGCAGTAAAGTCCAGGGAATTATTTTCTTTAGTTGTTTGGAAGTAAAATAATGGTGCCACGGTATGGAAAATAAAGTAGCTTGCTGATCTACTCGATTCAGTGTTGTGGTATTTTATTCTTTTCTGTCAAAATCTCTCCTCTTGAAAGTACTGGACTTTGGGAAACAATTCACAGCAATTAAGATAGTGATGTATGCCAGGAAGATATTGTTATGCCATGACAATCCTTATTGGTTCACAAAGAAGGATGAACTACTATTGAATCAGTCCAATAACTTCTTGTAGAGCTATGATGGTGCTGAGATGGCTGATTTTGTGGGTTTCTTCATCCTTGGTAGTCTTAGAAATCCAACTTTCCCACATAACTATGACATGTACATAGATGACAGCCTGGCAAACTGCATGCTTTAGCTTCATTACTATGGCAACAGTCCGGATACTTATTGATCAGACCATGTATATGGAGACATCAAATTCATGTGATGAAGGTGGAATAAACCAAATTACATTTCCCTTCCTATTCAGAGGCCCACACAAAGTTTTCAAAAAGTTTGCATCATTCTCAGCACAATCAAAGAGTGCTTGTGCAACTGAAACCCAAGTGTCTTTTTGGTCAGCTGAAAACAGTTTTGGCACAAACTTGGCAGGCACACGTCTCATACCCAAATCTTCAGTGATAATGGACAGAACTAAACAATAACTAATCCACATATCTTCTGATAACTCACAGATGATTCAATGATTTCCCCTCACAGCCGCATGCACATTTGTGATGTTTCTCTCAGTTCTGCTGGTTGAGTCTCCCAGAATGTTTGTCAATATTGACATTTTTTCTGCCATCTTGGAATCGTCTGAACCACTTGTACACTTATGTGCAGCTCATACAATCCACTCCATACACTTTCTGAAACTTTGTGTAGGCCTCTGAGCAGGTATCATCATGGCAACTTTCTCTGTCGTGATCAATGCGACAATCACATGCTACACACCTTCCTTCCAAGTACTACTGTAAACAGTGGCAGTGAGCTAGAATGTTAAAACTTAGTGTGCATGCACAGCAGAGTTCAAGGTCAATCTTTGCCAAGTACCTTTACTCTGTGCTTTAGCTTCATTACTATGGCAACAGTCAGGATACTCATTGATCAGACCTTGTATATAAGTAGGAATTTCCAGTTCATTTGTAAAGAGCTACTTCCCACCAATATACAAACATCTTAAGTTCTTTAATGCACTCAATGCTTAGATAACATCGCTTCCACCAACAAATACCACAATTGGAAGCACACCGCTGCTCAACCCCACTCTACAACTATATTCCAATTGTTGAAATCAGGGCATCTTGCCTCTCCAAAAAGAATTCTACCAAGTAATAGTTACTCCACCACTGATGTGTTACTGCTAATGACTTAAGGGACATTCCATCAACATCTGTACTACTTTTAGCTCTGGGAACAAGGAAAATTCCACTTTCCTCTCAATTTACCTGGAAGTTTAGGAATCAAGGACACAATCCTTCTAGCATGAAAGTTGGAACAATGTTGACAACACCACTCCATAGTCCAAAGAATCATTTAATTGCAAATTTTGCCTATCTGGAAAGCCTCAGATACTGAAACAGCTTACAATAGCCATCAATAGAAAATCCAAAGTGTTATTTAACTGTCACCACAAGCAGAAATTTTCCCTAAAGAATTATTGGCTGCTTCAGTCATATATCATGTTACTCCACTATTCCTTGGTCTCTGTAAGTTATCTGTCTTAATAGTTGTATTTGAAGTCAGAAAGTTCTTTCATCTGTCTCCACCTCGAATGAATTTTCAGCTGTCAATTTTCATCCTGAATCAAATAACATAACTTAATAAATTCTGACCATAAGCCATGTAGAGTACTCTCCCTTGTTGATGACTATGAATGAATAAATATATATATATCACGTACATTGATTGACCGTTGACTGAACACTATTCAATTTTTTTTCTCCGTGTTTTTCTCCTTGTCTCCGTATTCTTTCTGTTGAA
>NC_068985.1:30981400-30982793 GCF_001194135.2 Octopus bimaculoides
TATAGAAACACAAAGATGAAGACAGGTGTAGGAACAACAAGCAAGTGTATTAGTTTGATGCTTGGGAAAAATGGAAAAGTCTTAAATTTCGAGCCTACACTCTTCAACAGAAAAGAATAAGAGGAAATAAATAGAGAGAGAATGAAAAAAAAAACGCATTGAGTTCAGTGGCTCAGCACGGTAGGCAGATACTCTGTTAGCTCTCAGTTAACTTCCAGTTAATGGCTAACCACTTTGATCAGTATTTAACATCTGTGACTACAATTTATTGCAAGTCACTCCATGAATTCTTCCAATGGTAATTCCATATATGCTTCACTGGATGGCAAAAATTGTCTGGAGTATATATTTTACAGAAACACGGTAGGACTTTAAGGGATACAAGGATAATTCTAGATAACCAACGTCCCAACAACAATTGTATTTGATATAACCCATGCCAGTAATATATTCTTGCTCTACTGATTGATAACTGAGCTACTAACTTGTGCCAATATCTTCTCCCCGCCACCATATGCAGTACTTTATAGAAGGAACTAATGTCACTGATTACACTATGCCATAACCTGCCTCCAAAGTAGCACCAACATCCCGTCTGAGCACATGAGCATAAAAAAGAAGAAAATAGCTGACGTTCCATTGTTACCATTAATACCATGTGACCCGAGCTGATTAATAGAGCCATTAACACCTAAAAACCATCTTGAATTTCTTTCAAACCTTCCACTCTACTTCTGAACATCTGATGAGATGGGTGTGTCCTACACACCCATGAAACTTTGTCATGTGGGGCTGAGCCAAACTATTATTATACATATATATATATGTATGCGAGTATGTATGTATGAGTGTATGTGTGTATACACACATATATACATATAGGTATATCTCTATGTATATGTATATATATATATATATATATATAGGTATAGCTATGTATATGTATATATATGTGTGTGTGTGTGTATATATACGTATGTGTGTGTGTATATATATTTGCAAAGACTTATTGGGGCAAGCTAAAGCGAAATTGGGATGGCACCTGTGCCCAGCGTCGCCTTTCTGGCACTTGTGCCCGTGACGTGTGTAAGGACTTTCGAGCGAGATCATTGCCAGTACCCCTAGACTGACTCTTGTGCGGGTGGCACATAAAATACACCATTTTGAGCGTAGCCGTTGCCAGTACCGCCTGACTGGACTTCGTGCGGGTGACACGTAAAAGCACCCACTACACTCTCTGAGTGGTTGGTGTTAGGAAGGGCATCCAGCTGTAGAAACTCTGCCAAATCAGATTGGAGCCTGGTGTAGCCATCTGGTTTCACCAGTCCTCAGTCAAATCGTCCAACCCATGCTAGCATGGAAAGCGGACGTTAAACGATGATGATGATGACGA
>NC_068985.1:30982933-30984678 GCF_001194135.2 Octopus bimaculoides
TATATATATATATATATATATATATATATATATATATCAATATATTATAAATTAACTACCAACAAAATTTGATTTAAGTCTCTTAATGAATTCTTTATACTGAAATATATATTGAAGAAGATAAATATGTTCATTTGAATTTATACGTTTTTGCGTCGTATTATTATTTATATATATATATATATATATATATATAGATAGATAGATAGATAGATAGATGTACATCTGTTTGTTTACACACCCGTCTTCATCTTTTGTTTTGTTTTTTTGTAAATTCCAACTATATATTGCACGCTCACGTGGTCGCACCAGTTTCATCCTGTCTCTACCTCATACACTTCGATTTTCTGGTCAGCCAATAGCTCAAACTGGACACGGTAGGCTTTTGTCATATTCTTGTGGCTGCTTCTTAATGGGGACTCTACTGCAGCCTTGCACTTTTTTTGCACCAATTGTTTGGCTACTTGAAGCTGCATAACTTTTTTTCTATCCAATATCTTTTAATGAGGTCTTCCCCAAAAGATTCTATTCATTGAATTCTTTTAGAAAGTCATAATTAAAGTATAGTAATTGAGAAATTATGAGTCAAAGTAAACATAATGAGTTACTTGCCCATTTTTGGCCCTACATTTTTTAACATAACTTTTTTTCTACCAAACCAAATTTCGATTATTTTGCCAAAATGTAGCTTACCACTGGTTCATCATATTGCAAAAAAAAAAAAACGAATTAAGATTGAGCTAAAACTAAATTAGTGGTAATGCATTAAATTGGCTGCAAGTGAGTAAAAGTTGGAAACAACAAATTATCACTTTTTTCCATCACTTAAACAGATGACATTTTTTCTATTTAATATCTTTTAACATAGGCGTAGGAATGGCTGTGTGGTAAGTAGCTTGCTTACCAACCACATGGTTCCGGGTTCAGTCCCACTGCATGGCACCTTGGGCAAATGTCTTCTACTATAGCCTTGGGCCGACGAAAGCCTTGTGATTGGACTTGGTAGATGGAAACTGAAAGAAGCCTGTCGTATATATGTATATATATATTTATGTATGTGTGTGTGTTTGTCCCCCCAACATCACTAGACAACCAATACTGGTGTGTTTACGTCTCTGCAACATAGCGGTTCGGCAAAAGAGACCGATAGAATAAGAACTGGGCTTACAAAGAATAAGTCCTGGGGTCGATTTGCAGTCGAAAGGCAGTGCTCTAGCATGGCCACAGTCAAATGACTGAAACAAGTAAAAGAGTATGGCTTTCACCAAAAGATTGTACTCAATGAATTCTTTTAAATGGGTTCTTTTAAAACGATATAATAAAAGTGTAGTTTGCTTTTCAGATACCTGAGATACTTTGAGTCAAAGTCAATTTTAGTAGTTACTTACCAAATTTTTGGCTACATGAAGCTGCATAATACTTTTTCTATCTAATATCTTTTAAAGAATTTTTTACCAAAAGTTTCTACTCATTGAGTTCTTTAAAAAAAAACATAATTAAAGTATAGTTTTTTTTTCAAATAACTGAGAAATTATGAATCAAAGCAAATAGCCATTACGCATTTTTGGCCCTACATTTTTTATCATAACTTTTTTCTATTGAATCAAATTTCGATTATTTTATGTCAAAATATAGCTTAGTGCAAAAAAGCAAATTAAGATTGAGCTAAAACTGAATTAGTGGTAAAGCATAAAATTGGCTGCCAGTGAGTAAAAGTTGGCCTAAAGAATATTATTCACACACTG
>NC_068985.1:30984909-30988899 GCF_001194135.2 Octopus bimaculoides
CAACAAGAAGGGCATTAAGTTGTTTAAAAAAGAAAACGTCCCTTAGTAATATATTGACTTAACTCTTGTTAGCATAGAAAAACAGGTGAAATGATGAATGAACAGATGAATGAATGAATATATATTTATAAATGTATATGTATGAGAGGGTGCTGAAAAGTTTCTGGCTTTGGGAAAAAGAAAATACAGGAGGATCAGTTAATTATAATTTAATTCAGTGCATTCTCCTCTCAGATTCATGCACTTATTGCAGTGGTCCTTCAGTTTTTCTAAGCCCTGTAAAAGAACTCAGAAGGTTGAGCCTCCAGCCAGGCTTTTGCAATCCCCTTAAAGCCAAGAACTTTTCAGCACCTCCTTGTATATGTGTGTGTATAAATATGTGTGTGTGTGTGTGTTTGTCTATGTATATTCATATATGTGGGTGCTTGTTTATTTACACAAACATGCACACATTAGCCTTACCAACCCAAAATCTTAAATTCTGTATCACAGCATTAATTAAGGTACATTTTTACCAAACCCTTAGAAACAATTTAGGGAGTGTTGCCATATGGTATAAAGATGCTGAATGTGGGGACAGAGTGGGTGGGATTTTGGAAAGACACTTTATGTTGTCTAAAAATAACCTTCACTATTTATAGTTTTGAGGCAGCAAATCCCAATTCTTGTGTTTTTTTATGAACAGTTAATATTGTCTCAGAGCTTTCAGAGTTACTCAGGATGCCTTAATTTATTCCCAAGGGAGTAATACAAAATAAAAGTTGGGGTGCTGTCAATTTATTCTATACTGTGAGATTTCAATGTATGCACACACACTTATACATGCATGCATGTGCACACACACACACACACACCTACATACATATATACATACATATATATACACACATATTTATATATGTATATAAACACATACACATGTATAATATATACATATATAGATGTGTGTGGGCATGTGTATACATAGTGCCGCCTGACTGGCTCCTGTGTTGGTGGCATGTAAAAAGCACACACTACATTCTCGGGGTGGTTGGCATTAGGAAGGGCATCCAGCTGTAGAAATCTTGCCAGATCAGATTGGAGCTTAGTGCAGCTTCCTGGCTTGCCTGTCCTCAATCAAACCATTCAACACATGCCAGCATGAAAAGCGGACATTAAACGATGATGATGATGATGATGATAACGCATATACACAAATACTCATACACACACATATACATGCACATATGTATATACACATACACACATCATATCTACACCCACATATATGAACACACACCACACCTGTTTGTGTATATGTAAATTTAAAATGATGACTGCATAGTGAAGAATGTGTAGGCATAAGTGTATGGTGAAGGAGTTCGCTTTCAGTCAGATGGTTCTGAGTTCAGTCTCAATGTGTGGCACACTGGATATCATCTTCTGTAAACCTGAGTTGAATTTTGGCAGGAAGTTTTCATGATGATCAATATAAAACAGGGAATTTGTATCATAAAACCTGGTGATGTTGAACCAGGTGTGATGTTGAGTATGATGTTGAGCTCCTATTAACAGTGGATTGAGCAGTGTCTTTGTTGACTGTTAAAGAGGATATCCAATCTCTAATGAAATACTAACACAGGATTGAAATTAATTTTGCTGACCCCCTCTTTTTCTGTCCCCAAAACAAGAATTTATATTTGTCTGTTACAAACAATGTTGGTTAAGATTTACAAATATATTCTGTAGTACAGTATAACACTTTTAAAATTGTTTACTAAACCAGACATACATATTTATACATACACATGCTCTGGTATATATATATATGTGTGTGTGTGTGTGTGTGTGTGTGTGTGTGTGTCAGGTCAGTGGTATGTAAAAAACATCCACTACACTCTCAGAGTGGTTGGCATTAGGAAGGGCATCCAGCTGTAGAAACCTTGCCAAATCAGATCAGAACCTAATGCAGCTCCCCAGGGGTGCTCTGCGAACCAGTCAGCCAAGTGACATCCTGTTTGACGGATGTACAGAGAAGGACAGAAGGAACAGGAGATGCAGTGAATGACGTCGCTAGAAGTGCAGGTAAAAGGGTCAGTGATATGATAGGGATGATGATGGGTGCCTGTGAGGATGGTGGTGTTGGAGAGGTAGGGGCAAGTGTGGCAGCGTTGGCAGGAGCAGGGGAACAAGCCAGGTTCGGAGGTGGGATTAGGGAAAAAACTGTGGACCACGAGGTCATGTAGGTTGTGGGCTCATTTGAAAGATGTGCAAAGTGGAGGGGTCGGACTGGAGTTGCCAGAAAGCTCAGAGAATGGTGCATTGGAAGGGCAGGGTGGAGGGGTGGTAGGTGAGAGGAAACAGGAGATGGTAACAGTGGGGCAGGTGCGAGGAGAGAGAGCAGAGGCACAGTGCATGGAACGTGTTCTGGCAAAGAGCGGTGTGGATAGTGGTGAGGGCATACCACGAAGGATGAAGTGGCAAGCTATGAGTTGGGACTGAGTCTCATGGTTGTCACTGCAGAGCCTGCACAGATGGAGGAATTGGGAGTAGGGGATGGAGGGCTTGGTGTGGGTAGAGTGGGAGGAGGAGAAGTTGAGGTATGACTGTGAGTCGGTGTGTTTGTAGTAGATGGAGGTAGTGAGAACACAGTTGTGTATGTTGACCAAAATGTCAAGAATGGCGACATAAGTGTTGGAAACAGTGCAGGAGAATTTGAGGGTAGGATGGAAGGATTGGACAAAAGAGAGGAAGAAGTCTAGTTGCTCACAGGAGAGCGAAGTCACACCGATAGAATCATCAATATAACAACCGTAAATTTCGGAAGTGGGACCAGTGAATCTTGAAAATATTTAGGCCTCAATGTAGCCAACGAACAGGTTTGCATAGTTGGGGCCCATTCTCATTTCCATGGCCACTCTCAAGACCTGCTGGTAAAACTCCCCCACAAACAAGAAGCCGTTGAAGGAGAGAACAAGTTCGGCCAGACAAAGAAATGTGGATGTGTCAGGTTGGGGGATGCAGGAGCCCTGCCTTGAAGGGTTTTAGCCAAACAAATCAACCCCCAGGACTTATTTTTTTATTCTACCAGTCTTTTTGCTGAACCACTAAGTTACGGTGACATAAACACATCAATACCAGTTGTCAAGTGGTGATGGGGGGACAAACACAGACACAACGACACACACACACAGATACATATATATATATATATATATATATATATATATGTATATGATGGGCTACTTCCAGTTTCCGTCTACCAAATCAGAAGGCTTTCAGTGCGAGGCTATAGTAGAAGACACTTGCCCAAGGTGCCAACGCAGTGGGAAGTGTCTTATCACGCAGCCACGCCTGCACCTATATATATATGACGATAATCCTTGGATGGAATTTATAAGTATTTAATGCATCACTATACACATTTCAACAAATCACATGTTTCTTAAGACCATAGTCCATATTCCAGGGATGATTACAGTGCAATCCATAGTATCCATGGGTATCGGGTTGATCATCTTCATGGATTCATCTCTTCAGTCAATATAACATTAACAGATGTACAACAGAGAGATTCTTATCCCTTTTCACTCTGTCAACCTTCATACCAGTCAAAATAGATAAGCATCTTTTTGTTGTACACCCATTAATGTTATATTGCCTGAAGAAATGAATCCATAAAGATGATCAACCTGATGCCCACAGACTGCACTGTAATCATCCCCAGAATATGGACTATGGTCTTAAGAGACAAGTAATTTGTGGGATCATGTGTTGCAATGCATTAAATGTTTATAAATTCCATACAAGGGTTAGTATTGTTATTATTATATTTATCCTACATTATATCAGTACAACTCAATGCAACCTCCAAAAACTGGTTCACCAGTCAGCATCATTAGACTGTGACTGGCATAATGGAACAGGCATTTTATTTGCATATTAAAATGTTTTCTGTAAACAAATTTGTGTGTGTGTGTGTGTGTGTGTGTACATGTATATGTGCATGTG
>NC_068985.1:30988909-30996097 GCF_001194135.2 Octopus bimaculoides
TGTGTGTGTGTGTGTGTGTGTGTGTGTGTGTGTGTGTGTGTGTGTGTGTGTGTTTGTATCTACATGTATATTTACACAAACACACAGTAACCCTGGACTAGTAATTTCCTTTGACTCAGTTTCTTAAGAGAAATATATACAAAAAAAAAAACGGTGGTGACTAGAACACATAGGTTCCTGATCTTGAAACAACTTTGAAATTATTTAATTATGGGTGTAGATGTCTGTTAACATCTTTATTTCATTTGAAGATACTAATGAGCATGTAGGCTGAGTTGAAAGGCCACAAGGCAACCCATCTAAGAGACTAGTGGTTGGTGTAACCTGTTGCCATTGCCAAACCACTTAACTCCTAAAGGTCCAGGTTTCTTAGCAACAAGTAGATGATGCAAGATGGCATCATTCACCACCATAAGCACTAGAAATACAGTTGCTGCTGCTGATGACGATGTTTTTGTTGCTGGTGTGATTATTTCATTTCAGGTTAACCCTAATTGAAGAGATCTACAATTAAAAGCATTCCAACAATGGCCATCCAATCCAGATATGTTAGACAACATGATCTAATGTCTCCCTCTCCAAGAAGATGGTGTATGCTTAGCAAGCTGAATGAACATATAGAGCAGTGATTCTCAACCAGGGTCCATATGGCCCTTGAAGGGGTCCATGTAATAAAATAGGGGGATCCACAATAATATTTTAAGGTCCCCTGAAAACATTTTGCTTTAGATTTATGTATTGGTATGTATTGCAAGAAACAGCCAGGTTTCTTTCTCTAACATTTTACATAGTTCAACCTACACAAGTTAATATACAAAAAATCAAAATAGGAATTTTGAAAGAAGTATCTATAAAAATAGTTTTTAAACATCGACTGGTTATGGGGGTCTACCAGAATAAAATAGTAAACAAAAGGATCCATAGATAAAAAATGGTTGAGAGCACCTCATAGAGGCTTCTTTATTGACAGGTATTACATTTTCTTGCCAAACAGTAAACTTCTGTCTAAAGAAAAAGTTACTACAAGAATCTGAGGTGCCATCTAGAAGCCTATTTGTTTCTCATCTGCTTAAGGTCATCCCCATCAAATTATCAGTGGTGGTGGTGGTGGATAGTAGTAGTAGTAGTAGTAGTAGTAGTAGTAGTAGTAGTAATAGTATAAGTTCATTGTCCAAATAACTCGATTGCTCCCATGATTGTGATGTGTAAGAACTTCACTCTGGAAAACATTTAACACCAAATTGTGATGCACAAAATTCTTCCTGTTGTTCACTTGCATTACCTTTTTTCTTTCTTCATATCAGAATCATTAATCCTAAAATAAATATCTTACAGTATTTAATTTCATCTCCTTACATTCTGATCCCCAGCAGTCAGAGGATTGACTATACCATTTTTTCTTTCTTTACTACCTAAAGCCAATAAAATGAGTACTAATTATACACAAGAGATGATTTCATTAACCCTTCTATCATCACTACAAAAATTATCCTTGACAAACCAAATAAGATATATAAAAAAAAATATCTTAATCATATTCAGATGTACAAAATCATATTTTCATTTCACAACAGTGAAATTAGGTTAGACTAGAGAAAGGATGGCTTACACTGAATGTGATAAACTATTCTGAAAAGATATTTGAGAAAGACTTAGTGATAATAGGTTTTCTTTCTAAAAGAACAGAAAAGAACAGGAAATAAATGGGATCTTTATGGAAAATTGAAACTTAGTATTCCCTTGAGTCAAGTGATAGCATAATAAAAACTAAGCTAATCATAAAATGAAATAGACAAAAAATATATGACAAGTTTACTTTGGAAAGGTACTAAATAGCTCTCTGATGAAAGATATCTGCTAATGGTAACCATCTGTAGCCATTAAATGTCCACCAAGCTGATCAGAAACATACAAAGAGCGAAAAACTTGTGGACAAAGGAACTGCCACAAACATGGCATTTTTTACTTTTTCTGAATGGAACTTTTCTGGTAATATGTATGTTGCGGAAGAACTAAAAAGTGGACTGACTCATTATTATAGAGTAAAGAACTGTGAGCGATTGGCAGTTCGAGTTGGTTGGCAGTTCCCTGTGAACTTTTGATATAGAATGTTGAGTCTCATGTAATAGTAATAGTAGTGCACCATGTATATACTTTCTTCTACTTGCTTTGTTATATTATATATCCAATACGAGGATATATAAGTGGCAATGAGTTGTTTGAAGATTAGGTTGGATGTTTAAAAAAATTATTTTGTTGTGTGAAACCAAAGAAAAAATCGTTTTAACATGGAGAATTTATTGGCCTCCATGATGCAGTTGTAACAGCAACAGCAGCAGCAACAACAGCAGTGACAGTAGCAGCAGGAACAAAAACAGCAACAACAACAAAACCAACAGTTGCTGGAATTAATGTTCAAGAAGTCTGAAAATACTTCAGATTTATACTTGCCAGATAGCATGGCAAACTCAATTGGAGAATTCCAATACAAACCAGAAGGTATTACCTTCTCTGCATTCTGCATATTTTCGTAGATATGAAGAAATCATGATAGAAGAGTGTAAAAGTTGACCCGATGAGAAAAAAGTACGATTACTTTTAGAAAAGTTATTCCCTGCCGGACATGAAAAATATAGTAATTATATTCTGCCAAAGAAGCCAGGTGAGATTTGTTTCGATGAAACGATTAATATCTTATCAAAAATTTTCAGCGAAAGAAGCTCCCTCATTGGCAATGTTTAAATTTGATCAAAAAAAATGATGAAGATTTAGTCACTTATGCCGAAATGGTCAACAGAGAGCGTGAGAAATTCAAATTGAATGAGTTGACCCTGGACATGTTCAAGTCTTTAAATTTTGTTCAAGGGCTTACTGTAAGCAAAGATGCAGATATACATTCCCGGATATCAACAAAATTAGAACAGGACCAAAATTTAACTGTACAGGCAGTAGCAGAAGGATGCCAGAGGATTAGTAATCTACAACATGACGCAAATAAAATTGAAGAGAAAGATTGTTCTCAGATTCAAGCGAGTCAACTGGTAACAAATAAGAAAATAGACCAAAATATGTCAAGACCGAATCCATGTTATGGCTGCAGTGGTCTACATTTTAAAAATAACTGTCTGTTTAAAAATATAAAACGCTTCAAGTGTGGTAAAATACACTATAAAAGGTCACATTGTAGGACAAACCCTAAAAAACGGTTCAATAGAAAAAATCACATAAACGAATTATCAGTGACAAAAAATACAAATGAGCCTCAAAGAAAATTTGGATATGTAAAAATTGATAACACAAACGTAAAGTTACACTTGGTTACAGGCAGCGACATCTCAATAATTAACACAGATACGTGGAAAAAGATGGGGGGGGGCGCTAAATTAAATGAAACCTCAAAAACTGCCTGTGATGTTTCAGGAAAAAATTATATTTTAAGGGCAAATTGATAAGTAACATTACATTTCGTGAAAAATCTTTAAAGGCTAAAGTTTTTGTGCCAAATAATACAACAAACTTGTGTGGTACTGATTAGATGGAATTCTTTAATTTATGGGATCACTCCATAAATTCTGTAAAAACGTAAATGGTTTTGCCTCAGGTACAAATAAGTTGTCAGATGAATTAAAAAAAATTTTTTTATATTTTTCCTGAGGTGGTGTCCGGTGAATTAGGTCTGTGTACCAAAACGAAGCCATGGTTTCAAATACAAGAAAACATTGTCATCGAACATATCACTACTTCGCCATATCATCCTAGGTCAAATAGTCAAGCATAGAATTTTGTTGACACTTTCAAGAGGGCATTGGAAAAGGTGAACAATGAAGGTATGGACAACCTTGCACTGCAACAATTTCTAAGTATGTACTGAGTAACATCTAATCTGAATACACCATCAGGAATGTCACCCGCAGAATTGATGTTTGCTAGAAAGGTCAGATCCATTTTTGAAAAGCTGATACCAGTGCTAGGACAATTCGTCCCCAGTTATTTCATCATCAGTTAATTTGTCCTCGGTCAATTTGTTGTTGATCAATTCATCCCCAGGTCAATTTGTCCCAAAATACTCTTAAAAGTGATTTTTGAGGGAAAGTTTAAAACAATTACTTTAGAATTAAAATTGTCATTAGACAGTTTTAGATATTTTTTCCTGTCTTTAAACCCCCTCTCCCCACTCTTAAGTATCTGTACTGGACAGTTTACAAACAAAGATTTTCAAGCAAATCAAATCAAATTTATTCAATATGCCTACCCAACAACATGACTACCTACCTGCAAGAGAAAAGGAAAAATCAAAGTAGTTGATCAAGAAAATTATATGTACACAAAAAATAAGCAGAATGCAGATGGATTGAAGATATACTGGAGGTGTGAAAATCATGTGCGCAAGGCGAGACTTCATACAGATGAAAATTGTAAAGAGCTTTAGAAGATTGTGGTCCATGATCACGCTTCAACTGCTGCAGAGGTAAATACAAAGATAATAGTTTCAAATATTAAAGTAAAGTCTATTTCATCTCATGATGCCCCACCTCAGAATGTAATGGCAGTGGAAATACCACTAAGCATTTCGCCCGGTATGCTAACATTTCTGTCAGCTCGTCGCCTTTGCTAGGACAATATCTCTGTTTGATGCACTTTGTAGAAATGGATATCTGACGAGTGTGCACTACACCTCTGTACTATAGGTGTAACAGCCAGAAACTGAAGTAGTCTACCATGCAGTAATTTTCATGTATGCACAGAAAGGGTGGCGACACTTCCCAAAGGATTTTGCCCATGCAACATTAGTTTTACAGGAAAATATAGTCAGGTACTTTTTGAAAGCACCTTGAATATGGTGGGGTGCATATGCATGTGTGTGTGTGTGTGTGTGTGTGTGTTAGTGCATATATACTTGTGTTTCCTTGTTTTGACATTGCACGACAGATGTAATATGATTGTCACTGTCATACAAGCAGTGTCATTCATTTCCAATATTCTTCAAGAACATAGTTGGCCTTGGGGGAGAATTACCTGACTTAGGAAGAGGTGAGGGTTTGCAACAAGAAAAGCATCCAGCCATAGAAAATCTGCTTCAATACACTCCATCTGATTCATGCAAGCATGGAGAAGTACAGGCTAATATGATGATGACGGCGGTGGTGATGGTGATGATGATGATGATGAGTTCAACATCTCCCGGGCCACAATAGAAGCTATCATGCAGTAGCCCACCATTCCAAAATAAATTTAATTTAAATTTGTTGGTACATAACCTAATGTATCTATGATGATAGGTACAAATTAGAATTCATAGTCTGTGTACAAGAACTGTAAATTCCACATTAATTTGCCATAAATGTTCTCTCGCATGCATGTTGGGCTCACAATCATGAGATAGTGAGTTCAATTCCTGGACCAGGCTGTGTGTTGTGTTCTTAAGCAAGACATTTTATTTCACGTTGCTCCAGTTTGCTCAGCTGTAGAAATGAGTTGCGATGTCACTGGCACCAAGCTGTATTGGCCTTTACCTTTCCCTTGGATAACATTGGTGGCATGGAGAGGAGAGGCTGGTATGCATGGGCAACTGCTGGTCATCCATAAAACAACCTTGCCCAGACTTGTGCCTTGGAGGGTAACTTTCTAGGTGCAATCCCATGTACATTCATGACCAAAGGGAGTCTTTATTGCTTGTAAGAAGATTGAAATAATGCAAAGTTTTAATTGATTTATTAAAAAAAATTTTCCCTTGTATTTTCTGATATGATGAATGAAATAACAGTGATAGCAGTAGAGCCTTTTGGTGGTGGTGACAGTGTGGTGATGGTGTGGTGTTCTTGATGAAGAGAATGCATGCAAAGACAGTGCTAATGATTTTTTTTGTTAACAGTAGCTGTGTGATGTTCTTTAGCTCCAGGTCAACCCTGATCTAGCAAACCTATGATTAATGGCATTTTAGCTGTGACTATCTCGTTACTTCTTTTAGCATCTAGAACAACATTATGCAATGTGTTCTTGATGTTTTTAATACATTTTGATTTGATAGACTTGGCTGTTATTTCTAGCAAGTTGAGTGATAGTAATGGTGGTGTTGATATTGATATTGTTCTTAGTACTGTTGTTGTTGTTGTTGATGTAGATTCTTATTTCTCATGAATCTAGTATTGCTTTGAAACTCATTTTTGAATTTTTATTCTTATTTTATTCTTATTTTATCTTATTTATTCAAAGTTATTTCCTTTTTATCCTGACAATATCATTTCCTGAGAAAAATGAAAATACTATTTTCACATTTAATTTTTTTATTTTTTATTATTTTTTTTTTTCTCCATCCTCAATAGTTTCAGTTTTCACTCCAAGAATTGCATTTTCAATCCCTATATGAAAAAAGACAAAAAGAAAAAAAAGAAAAAGCATCCCTAAAACCAAAACCAAGAAGTAAAACAAAAAAAAATCTCCAAACAAAAAGTAGACTATTCACTTAACTGTTCCCTTGTGAGGTTTCAAATCTTACAGCTTCAGCAAATCTATTCCAGATAGCCTTCACTTTACAGTTTCTCTATTTCTATATTTCTATATTTCTTTTAGTTCACCAAAACCCACCAAGCAACACCCCTTGTCCACCCCAGTCATTGATGTGTCTCTTATCCATACTTTTGCACACATTCTGATTAGATCGGACTTATTAATTCATCTCCACCCTATTCCTAACCCAGGATGTTGGGAAGTGTATTATTCTAACCAGTTCCCTCACGCACACACATACACACAACTAGTCACATGCTTTATACAAACAAGGGATACTTTCATTCGTATAGCAACAACAACAACAACATCAGCAACAGCAACAACAAAACCATATGTTGCTAAAACAACCCACCCTCACCACCAATAGCAACACCCATCACCACTGCTAAACACTGGATATTATCATTGTATCATGCCATGTATGTCCTGAAAAAATATTAGCACAAAAAGAAATGGAAAAAAAGTAAAAGCAAAAAACAGGATGTACAATTCAAAAACTGGGACCCAAAATATATTTGGAGAGAGAGAGAGAGAGAGAGAGAGACACACACACACACACACACACACACACACACACGTGCTTGCATATACATACAAATACATGTGTATATGTTTGTGCAGATATACATACACACACACACACACACACACACACACACATATATATATACACTAGCA
>NC_068985.1:30996424-30998628 GCF_001194135.2 Octopus bimaculoides
TGTTGTTGACAAACCACAGCGGTAATTGTTTTCACCTCAATAGACGTCAGTGATTGGTTGAAATTACCGAAATACGACAATTTTTAACATGAAACAACTTCGAATATAAAAATTTTTCTCTGTTCTATAAGACAAAATATACAAGTATACAAAGTTTTAAAGTGTTTCGGTAGAAAACACACTAAATAAAAACTAAATAAAAAATGGTGTCCGCCAAATCAGAAAGATCCTATCAGTGTGTTTTGCCAAACGGCTAAGTTATGGGGATATAAACACAGCAACATCAGTTGTTAAATGATGGTGGGGGTACAAACACACACACACACACACACACACAAATATACACATATATACAACTGTTGTCTTTCAATTTCCATGTATGAAATCCATTCACAAGGCTTTGGTGGACCTGAGACTATATATTTATACATATATATAAATATATATGCATATATACATACATTTAAATATATAGACGCCATTATGAAAGGTTGCTAAATGAAGAGAACGAATGGGAGAAAGAGAGTCTGCTGAATGCCAACCCAACAGAGGGACCAGCTATCCGAATTGACAGTACCTTGGTAGATAAAGCAATTAAGAGTATGAAGACAGGGAAACCCCACCGGCCCATCAGGAATCACCACAGAGATGCTTAAAATATCTGGCAGTGTCGGCTATAGCCTAGTCACCTGTATAGTCAATCAGGTGATACATGAAGGAGTCATACCCAATGACTAGTGTAGCAGCACCATAGTCAACTGCTACAAAAGTAAAGGTGACGCTTTAGATACAAATAATTACAGAGGTATCAAGTTGTTGGACCAAGTAATGAAAGTCCAACTAATTAGGGAGCGAGTCAGTTTAGATGAGATGCAGTTTGGGTTTGTGCCAAGGAAAAGCACAACTGATTTCTGGTAAGACAGCTACAAGAGAAATACCTAGCCAAAGATAAACCTCTGTACCTGGCTTTCATTGGAGAAAGTCTTTTGTGGAGTAAGCCTTTCGTGGAGAAAGCCTTTCGTGGAGAAAGCCTTTCGTGGAGAAAGCCTTTCGTGGAGAAAGCCTTTCGTGGAGAAAGCCTTTGACAGGGTCCCCCGATCCCTTATCTGGTGATCAATGAGGAAACTAGGGATAGATGAATGGTTAGTGGGAGCTGTGCAAGCCATGTACAGGGATGCTGTCAGTAAGGTGAGGGTTGGCAACAAGTACAGTGAAGAATTCTGAATAGGGGTAGGGGTCCATCAAGGATAAGTCCTCAGCCCCCTCTCATTCATCATAGTCCTCCAGGCAATAACAGAGGAATTCAAGACAGGATGCCCCTGGGAGCTTGCAAGGAATGAAGCCAGTATGCTCCACTGGATGTGTAATGTCAGTGTGCTCATATGACAGAGTGTAAGCACCCTGAGATAGAAATTGGACTTAAGAAGCATCAGATGTGGTGTGCAAGAGAGACAATTGTACTGGTATAGTCATGTGTTGCGAATGGATGAGGACAGCTGTGTGAAAATGTGTCACACCAAAGCAGTTGAGGGAACTTGTGGAAGAGGTAGACCCAGGAAGACTTGGGATGACGTGGTGAAGCATGACCTTCAAACATTGGGCCTCACCAAGGTAATGACAAGTGACCGAGACCTTTGGAGATATGCTGTGCTTGAAAAGACCCAGAAAGTCAAGTGAGACCGTAACCGTGGCATATGCCAGTGCAGCATAACCAGCTCATTTAAGAGTACCCTTCAATCATTGGACAATAAACTACACTTGTGAAGACTTGTTGAGGCAAGTGAAATCGTTGTCGTGGAATCGTTGCCAGTGGAAAGTTAAAAGCACCATTCAAGCGTGATCATTGCCAGGGCCGCTGAGTGACTCCCATGCTGGTGGCACGTAAAAAGCACCATTTGAGCATGATCGCTGCCAGACTGGCTCCAGTGCAGGTGGCATGTAAAAAGCACCATTTGAGCATGGTCAATGCCGGTACCGTCTGACTGACCCTCGTCCCAGTGGCATGTAAAAGCACCCACTACACTCTCGGAGTGGTTGGCGTTAGGAAGGGCATCCAGCTGTAGAAACTTTGCCAGATCAGATTGGAGCCTGGTGCAACCTTCTGGCTTGCCAGCCCTCAGTCAAACCATCCAACCCATGCCAGCATGGAAAGCGGACGTTAAACGATGATGATGATGATATATATATATATATATATATATATA
>NC_068985.1:30999136-31002365 GCF_001194135.2 Octopus bimaculoides
TATATATATATACATGTATATATATGCACACATATATATATATATATATATTAATTAAACGTAAATTGAAAACAGAACACAAAGGATATCACGGTACACGTGTTTCAAACTTTATGCACAATCTGTCATTACATCAGTATACATTGTTGATATAAAGGATGGTTTAAAGCTATCTTCAGCCGCAAAACATTGCTAGTCCCAAGATTACATCACAAAGGAAAAAGAAAAAGAAAGAGAAAAAGAAAAAGTCCACTTAGTATTATCCATTATAATAGGTTTATCCTTTAAAAAGTTATATCTGCATAAATGTTGTACCACAATTCAGCATAGAGTGAATGTTAAATAGATTGGATTGTATTCAACCAGCGTGTATAAGATAGAAAGAGAAGATCAAAAATAAAAAATAAAGTAAAAGTTAAAAGAATAAAAAAATAAAATAAAATATTAAAGTAATAGAAGTCAAATGGAGAGTAATAAAAGTAAAAAAAGGATAATAAAGTTAGATACATATATAAATAAGATTTAGCAAAATTGGAAAAAAGAAATAAAAGAAATAAAACCATAAAGTAGAATAGAGATAAAGAGATAAAATACTATAGAGTTGAGAACAGGATGTTGTCTTGGATGGATTGTAGTGGTCATAAATAATTTCTTAGCTAGACCACTGGTTGAAATATAGATTAAGGTTGTAATCTAATATCATTGCGATGAGTGGTCAGTTTACCCTAACACACCACTAAAAATTCCAAGCTTTATAAACTTATCTATTGCATGGGTACATACAGTTACTTAGAAGATAAATAAATAATAATAGAAGGGGTAAAAAGTAAATTGAAAATGTAAAACATAAGATAAAAAAATAAAATGAAAAGAAAATTAGGATTGAAGTTAAAATTAAAATTAAAAGTATGAAGAACAATTATAATAGTAATAATATAATAGTAATAATATAGTGATTGGAAAAATATTGTGATTGGAGAAATTTCAGGTCTATCTACTTGTGTAAATTATGTCATTGGGCAACTTCTACTATACTCCTATTTTAATTGTTTAGGAAGTGTTATACGAAATTAAAAGAGTCTAGGTTCCTATCCACTAATGATTACTAGTATAATATTGTTATAAACATAATTGAAGTTATTAGTGTTAGCTAATAGGACCTATGTGTATTGTAGTGTTATTCGAAATTTTAGAGTCAGTGACTAAATTATTTAGATATTTTCTCTATAAATAAGACTAGAGACCTCGGATTATTAAATGTGTGTACTATATGGGGTCAGAATCTAGCTAAGTGAAAGTAAACTGAATAAGTAAGTAGTTGGGGGTAAGCCCAGGAGTTGTTAATTCAATGCCTGAATAGTGGCAGGAGGGATCAGATGAGGGAATTTCCAATGAGAGAAGATCATGAAGGGATTAGAAATTAAAAATGGGGACTTAAGGCTTATAGTATTTAAAGGTTTTAATCAGTTTATGCATACAAGTTGGTTTGAATTCCGATCTTTTATTAACTAGCTTGTCCTTCTCAGGGAATCTAATGATTTTCAATAGTTCTAAGGAACATAACTGACAACCAGTTCTATTATTTTTATAAATCGCTGCCAATCCAACTATGGACCATCTAAGGTTAAAGTTAATATTTTCATCTTTAAGTTCCCATATTCTACGTGATAATGAAGTGCTATTAGCCTTATGCTTGAGTCTAAATGATGACCTATGGTTATAGAACCTAGATTTCCAGGAGGATGATCAACCAAGGTAAGTGAGAGTATTTGCTTCCGTAATTATTTCACAAGAGTAGACTAGGTTCTTTGCTAGGCAGTTTCTATGTAAAGGACATGTTGTTTTTGTTGTTACACAATTGCACCCAAATTTATGATTGCCAGGCCGTCTAATGCTTGCACGTGGAGGGTAACTGTTTATAGAATTGTTATCTTGGTTACTTCTAGGGTAATTAGAGTTTACGCCTACACTGTCGTTACTATTACTGTTATTACCTCTATTGGAGTTGTTCAAAGTTTCACTATCTCTATTCTTTCCGCCGTTAATACTGGTGCTAGATCTATTAGCCTTATCAACATTATTATTAATTATATTGAAATTGTGACTAGTATAATTATTGCTGTAATTACTGTTTGAGGTGGAACTGGTTATTCTATTAGTAGTAGCAATATCGTTATTTAACACGAAAGTACTATAGGGTGTGCCACTATTCTGTGTTGGGTGTAGGTTTAGTGATTCATCTAGTGTACTGTGATTCGATATTTGGATAGAGTTATTGGGCCTAATAATGTTGTTGTCATTACAATTACTATTATTACTACCATTATCAACAATGTTATTATTCTCAGGATTATCAATTTGGATACTATCATTATTAATTAGTTCCTGGATTTTGGGGGTTAGACTGATTATTATTGTTTGTTCTTAATCTAGGTTTTTTTTATTTTGGTTTTATTATGTTTAGATATAAGGCATTTCATATTGGGGAGAGTCAAATATGAGATTCTAATAGTTTTAGTGGAAAGAATACTGCTATATTTATGAGTAGGTGGAAAGTTATTGGATATAATTGAAATTAATTTCTTGCATAATTTTCCTGTCACTGCTACATTATATGGTATGTTATACCATATATAGTTGCGTAATTTACAGTTCTTATGTTTAGGAATTCTTTTATTGTTATTATTACTCCAATCGTTAGGGTTTTCTCTAACTGAACTATGATTGGTGTGATTTCTTTCTTTATGTTTTTTTATCTTAAGCCTATTTGTATTTATGCTGGTTGTATCTGTGCTTTTATTTTAGATTTTATTAGACTTATTTACTTTACCTCCGTTCAAAGAATCAACTCTAGAATTACTAATTTGTTTATATGACTGAGCTTTACTAATGATTGATGCTTCAGGTGGTTTACAATTTAAGTTTTTAACAAAAGAGATTTTCTGGGAGTACCCAGCGTTAAAGAGGGCTTGATTATAATGATGAGCATGATCACTAAAAATATTTTCATTTGAGGATAACTTAGATAGTCTATCCGAAACAGCCTGGACTGTAGTATTAATTATACAGGGCGGGTGATTAGATAGTGTGCCAATATAACATGTGGTTTCTTCTGGCTTTCTGTAAGGGTAGTGAAGGCTTTTATCTATGTCTAATGTAGCATCTAAAAAAATAGCTATCTTAGTGTTGGTCATGAATTCAAGTTTCAGATTAAATGATTTTAAAAAAT
>NC_068985.1:31002375-31003496 GCF_001194135.2 Octopus bimaculoides
TGATGAGCATGATCACTAAAAATATTTTCATTTGAGGATAACTTAGATAGTCTATCCGAAACAGCCTGGACTGTAGTATTAATTATACAGGGCGGGTGATTAGATAGTGTGCCAATATAACATGTGGTTTCTTCTGGCTTTCTGTAAGGGTAGTGAAGGCTTTTATCTATGTCTAATGTAGCATCTAAAAAAATAGCTATCTTAGTGTTGGTCATGAATTCAAGTTTCAGATTAAATGATTTTAAAAAATGTCTAATCTTTTTCCTAATTCTTTCGAGGGTACTTTTGCTATTGGTGGGGTATATGAATAGGGCGTCATCTCTGTTTAGACCCCACTGAAGGCTTGGTACCTCCGAGAATAGCCTCTTAAGTAGAAAGGCTCCGATTAACTCAGTTACCCGAGCTGAGTGGCTCGAGCCCATAGCCACATCGAAGTTATCAGGGCTATCTGACCTAGTCCAAAGCTTAACCTCAAATTCAATTATTGTCTTCCTAGCTAAGAGTAAGTGAAAGGTTATGAGCATAAATTAGGGACTTATTCAATAAGATTGGAGAAATACTTGCGTAGTAATTCAATATGTCGAATTATATAAATGAATAATTGTTCCTACAAGTAATGGAGTTGAACCAGTTCCAAGCATCCTCAATGTTAACCCATATGTTGAGTGGAATGTGAGGTTTAATCCAGGGAATTACTGAGTCTAGAATGGTCTTACTAAGTCTGCCTATATCCGACTTGGTTGGGCATATTAGCATAGAAATACCTTCAGGAGAAATACCTAGCCAAGGATAAACCTCTGTACCTGGCTTTCGTTGACATGGAGAAAGCCTTTGACAGGGTCCCCCGATCTCTCATCTGGTGGTCAATGAGGAAACTAGGGATAGAAGAATGGTTAGTGAGAGCTGTGCGAGCCATGTACAGAGACGCTGTCAGTAAGGTGAAGGTTGGCAATGAGTACAGTGAAGAATTCCGGGTGGAGGTAGGGGTCCACCAAGGTTCTGTCCTCAGCCCCCTCCTATTTATCATAGTCCTCCAGGCTATAACAGAGGAATTCAAGACAGGATGCCCCTGAGAGCTCCTCTATGCTGATGACCTTGCACTAATTGCTGAGTCACTATCA
>NC_068985.1:31005361-31007308 GCF_001194135.2 Octopus bimaculoides
CAGTACTCAGTCAAATCGTCCAACCCATACTAGCATGGAAAGCGGACGTTAAACGAAGATGATGATGATATATATATATTAGTATATATATATATATATATATATATATATATATATATATGTGTGTGTGTGTGTGTGTATATATAGATATATATATACATGTATATATATATACATATATACATATATATACACATATATATATCTGTATGTATATATGTATATATACATATCTAGTAAGCAGAGC
The DNA here is from genome assembly GCF_001194135.2 of Octopus bimaculoides. Classification (NCBI taxonomy): domain Eukaryota; kingdom Metazoa; phylum Mollusca; class Cephalopoda; order Octopoda; family Octopodidae; genus Octopus; species Octopus bimaculoides. Next base: position 31,005,609 of record NC_068985.1, read on the forward strand.
CTCGTATCACTGAGGGGGCCAGTGCGCATTGATGCCATTGACAGGTAGGCCCCAAAATGGCGCACATTCTCTCCTGATGATCCCATACACTTGCTGGCTTCCAGTATGCAGCGTTCTTGACTGGTAGCACTTGCATGTGCAAGTTGTTTGCAAAACATCTTTCAAATATTAGTGTAGCTCAGTCAATGGTGGTGCCTCAGCATGACTGCAGCTATGAAGCTGAAACATTTATATTATTATATGATCGAATGCCAAGCATCCTTTTCCAAGTAAGTTTTATCTTAATAATTACAATGCGCACTTCTACTATCTCTTCTCTGACTGTCTATCTCTCTCCCTCTCTTTTTCTTCGTCCTTTCTGTTTTTCTCTCCCACCCTTTCCCTATTCTTCTCTCCCTTTCACCGTTCCTCCTCTCTCTCACTCTTCCTCCTCGACTCTCTCGTCGCTAACACGTGACGAAAGGGGATCTCTCTTTCCGTCCACTTCCTTCCTAAAGAAAAGACGTGTTTTTTGTGTCTCTTCTCTCATGGTACGTCTACCTAACGTTCACAATAATTTTTCTATCGTCTTGGCTCAACAGTCCTCACCGTTTGTTTTTACTGTCTTGTTCTCACTGTCCTGTTCTTGTTAACACTTTCACCCTCCGCAAAAAATTCCAAATTTTATTTAATTTGCTTTGTGGGAAGGACTGTTCCACCGAAGTCGCGTATTGTCCTTCCCTTCGAAATGCGGAGTAGATGGAACAGGGACAACTGACGAAGGGGCATACTCTTTATGTTGTATATCTCGTTTTTCTGTTTGTTTTTTCGTTGTTCAAAAAAAGTTCATTTTTATGTTTTCGTTTCTCATTGTGTTTAACGTTTTTTTTTCATGTTCTGTACCCATATATGCATGTATGTATACATATAGATGTAGGTATGTACATATATGTATGGATATATGCATATATTTATATATTATTTATATTATTATACACACACACACACACACACACACACACACACACACACACACACACATATATATACATATACGTATACATGTATAAGAAATATATGATATAAATAAAAGGTTAGCTGAGTTAGAGGTTAAAATAACCATCTAAGGGATAGAAGTATCCATTACACTACCAGTACATTACCTATGTTTAACTATGGGCATACATACGCAAACATATTACGCTCATAGATTATAGGTAAAGACAAGCATAAATATGAATTTGTCACAGATCAAAATTTAAAGAAAACAGAAAATGGAGAAATATTGATGAACAACAATTGACTTATATCAATTATTATTTATTAATTCAATAAAAAATAAACTGCATCCCATCTAAACAGCTGTTAGATCATCAATATTTCTCCATTTTCTGTTTTCTTTACATACATATATATACATCTATATATATATATACATATATATGTATATACATCTATATATATACATATATATATACATCTGTAAACATATATATATAGAGAGAGAGATCTATACATATACATCTGTCTATATACATATATATATATATATATATATATATATATATATATATATATATATATATATACATACATACACATATATACATGCATACATATGTATACATATAAATCTCTATATATACATCTATACATATACAGCTATGTATATACATACATATACATACACACACACACACACATATATATATATATATATA
>NC_068985.1:31007318-31009669 GCF_001194135.2 Octopus bimaculoides
TATATGTATGTATATGTATGTATAGCTGTATATGTATAGATGTATATATAGAGATTTGCTGACCTGCAACTAGCACATAAAAATATCCATTACACTCTCAGAGTGGTTGGCATGAGGAAGGCATAGAAACCATACCAAATCAGACTGGAGTCAGATGCAGCCCCTCAGCTTACCAGCCGTGGTCAAATCATCCAACCCATACCAGCATGGACAACAGATGTTAAAAGATGATGATGATGATGATGATAGCCTATTGATATTGTGAGTGAAATTCAATTGCTGGAAACTGTATGGAGGCCATCAGGCAGAATGTATCTCTTGATTCAAAGGTCTCAGCCTTGTCACTGTGTTACATTGATTCCACCAGAATGTATATGTTGTTGTCGTCATCGTTATCATCATCATCATCGTCACCATTTAGCATCAGCAATCTTCCATTCTGGCATGGGTTGGACAGTTTGGCAGGATCTAAAAGGTTCATGTCCCAGCATCTGATTTGACATGGTCTTGCAACTGGATGCTATTCCTAACCCCAACCCCTTTACAGTGTTCTAATTACCCTTTCCATGTTACCTGCACTATTGAAGTCACCATGCAGGTCACAAGACTATGAATCTCAAAGGAGTCAGGGTCACCTTTGTACTAGGGGATGAGGGGTTAAAGTATGGGAGAAATGGGGAGGGGGACAGAGCAAGTTCTTGTAGAGGAGCAGCTTGAAGAGTCATATATATTAAGAGAGGGGGGGAATGATCAGTAGGAGCTGTGAAGTGACAGACGGTGTTGATGAGGTGTCCAGGTGGTCTTTCAAGTGGAAGGTGAGTAGAAGTGTGTATGCAGGGTGTTTGTAAGATTTGGGGGTAGGATATGAAGAGAAGAGAAGGCAGACTACAACTGTATAAACCGGGAAAGCTGATGACCGACAAGTCATGAGTTGGGAAAGATGACAGGATGCAGAAGAGAGTAGAGTAGAGCAACAGGATGATAATGATGAAACAGTTAACAGGGAGGACAAGAAAGAGAGAGAGATGACATGGTTGGGTAGACTGCAGGAGTGGAGTGAGAAGAGGCAGACATAGAGCATGATAGGAGGTAATTTGGTTCAGTGAAAGGCACTGAATCAATGTAACATGTTGGTGGAGAGCACAATTTACATAGCGCTCTCAGAACTCAGTTTCACTGAGGTTGGCAGGTTTTATCAAGAACCTCATATTGCCAGACATAACTTACTTTTTAATTAAATGAGTTGTCCCACCCTGACAAAAAAGATCTTAATCTTGTATGTTACATATAAACACCTCTCACAAATCCCATACACAACCATATCCTCTGCTTCATTGCTAATTCCTTTACCACATATCCCACTTTATGACACCACTAAGCATGCAACCAACCAGAGAACAAGAACAAGTTATTAACACTAAAACTCTTCCTGTTTGTTAAGCTGACAGTTATCATTCTTTTATGCATTTATCTAATAGCTTGTTTATTCATTTTTGACTATGTATTTCTTGTTTACAGTTATCATTCACATGCTTAACTCATTCCTTCATTCATTCTTTACTTTTTGACGAAGCATTACACCTAACTCAAATAGTTTATTTTCGTTGTCGGATGAAATTATGAACTCAGAGAATTGATCTTTGAAGATAAAATGTTGAAGCAAAGTTACTCTACACTCACATGCTCATCATCATCATCATTATTAAAGAAGAGATTTTAAATTCTCGAACACAGGATAATGCTAATAATATAGGCTATATTATTAGCATTATCCTGCGTTCGAGAATTTAAAATCACTTCTTTAACTTTCTAAGACATCTCAACACTTCTAAAAGCAAACTTTGTTTGTTTACGTTTATCATAATTTGAATTTATCATCATTATTGTTATAACTCCTGCTTTTATATGCTCACATGGATTCAACAGAGTTTACTGAGGTACATTTTCTATAGCTGGATACCCTTCTCGTCATCAACCCTCACCTGTTTTCAAGCAAAGGAATAATTTCCCCCACAGCCAGACATGTTTCTGCAGAAAACTGGAAATGAATGACACTGCCTGTATGAGAGTGACACTCTTTTACAACTATCATGTAATGTCAAGACACGGAAACACAAACATATACATAGGTGCAGGAGTGGCTGTGTGGTAAGTAGCTTGCTAACCAAGCACATGGTTCCAGGTTCAGTCCCACTGCATGGCAACTTGGGCAAGTGTCTTTTACTATAGTCTCAGGCTGACCAAAGCCTTGTGTGTGGATTTGGTAGACAGAAACTGAAAGAAGCCCGTCATATATATGTATATATATGTGTGTGTGTATATGTTTGTTTGTGTTTGCGCCCACCCACCCC
>NC_068985.1:31009916-31017340 GCF_001194135.2 Octopus bimaculoides
AAGTACTAGGCTTACAAAGAATAAGTCCTGGGGTCAATTTGTTCAACTAAAGGCGGTGCTCCAGCATGGCCACAGTAAAATGACTGAAACAAATTTAAAAAATACTCACACTCATACATGCATACATACATACATACATACATACATACATACATGATGGTCGTCTACTCATGATTGAGGAAGACCATTGCTGACCTTCAGGAACATTGTGCGCTCTAGGACTAACTTATATTTTGCATCTGCAGCTATGTTGGTGACTAATGAGCCCTACTCTTGACAAGCATACATGACTGCAAACATTGCAAACCAAGCTTTCCCCATTCACTACACTAGCAGTGTGCTTTCGAGTAGCACACTTAAATTCTTCATGCAGAATACGTGCTCTCTCAAAGGTGTCGGTCCTTTCCTTAACCTGCTTCCTCCATCTGCTCTCCCAGTCAGTTTCCTGCATATCACAGGCCTTTAATGAGGACTTAACACAGTCCTTAAATTGCAACCTTGGTTTCTGCTGGGGTCTCTTTCCATTAACAAGCTCCCCATATAGCATCTGCTTAGGGATCCTGCTATCCTTCATTCTAATAAGGTGTCCAGTCCAACGTAACCAGTGCCTGTGCACCATCACCTCAATACTCAAGATATAAGATCTCCTCAGGACTTGTGTGTCTGGAGTTTTTAAGGTCCAGTCAACATTCAGAATGTGTCTCAGACATCTCTAATGAAAGTGTTCAAGGACCTTTACATGACATTTGTAAAGGGTTCTTGTCTCACATGAGTAGAGGAGCGATGTCAGTACACTTGCACAGTACACAGCAATTTTTGTTTGTTTTGTGATGCCATGCTGGGACCAGACACAAGACTGAAGAGACTGGAAGGAATCAGTTGCTCTCTGCAGCCTGAAAGATATTTCCTCATCCAAGGAGCAAGAACAGCTGAGTGTGCTGCCCAGGCAGACAAACATGTCTACCACTTTCAGTATTGTTCCTTCGACCAAGATAGTTGGTTCCACATATAGATTTCCTGGTGCAGACTGGAACATTACAACAGTCTTGTCCAGACCAATGCTGATTCCAAATGCCTTGCAAGAAGCAGAAATATGATTCATAAGTATTTGCATGTCATCCACTGTATGAGTGACTAAGTCACAGTCATCTGCATAAAGGAGGTCATGAATAAGAGACTGGAAAACTTTTGAATTGGCGGCAAATTGGTGCAGATTAAAGAGGCAGCCAAAAGATCAATACCTGATATATATTCCCAGAGAGCTAACCTTAGCAAAAGCATGAGTAAAAGAAACAACAAAGTACAGAGAAAAGAGAGTTGGGACAATGATGTCACCCTACTTGACACCATTCTTTACAGGAATGGGTCCCGCCATGCCGCCACCAACATTGACCCAAGCCTCCATCCCATCATGAAATAATTTAATTATGGGTACAAAGTGATCTGGACATCTAAGTTTGCCAAGTATTTTCTATAGCAAGGCCCTATTCACAAAGCTGTTAGACGCTGGCATACAGCGATCGATGTATACGCAGTGAACGTTTTCTCCATTTGCGTGCAATAAGGCTTAGGGCAAGCAATTGTAATATCGAAATAACTTGAAAAGAATGCATGTGGGAATGCCGTTATAATGAATGCTCATTTAAATGTATTTTGCATGGAGTTGATGTACTTTTTAACAGGAGAGGAGTGCCTGCAGGCTGGTTCTTCTCAAGTTTATGCATTTTCAGGTTCAATGTGTTTCAAATAAGTACTGACAATTAAAGGTGATTGCAAAGACAAAGAACTACCTGTTTTTTTTTAACAATTTTAACAGTGAGAACATTGGACAAAATATGTTATTGACATTAATAGTTTGTACCTCAGCTAATTACTGTTGAGAACTGCATAATCCATGTGTCATGTTAGAGATCTAAAAGGCATTTTCGAATTTCATTATTTTCTTTAATCCAGGCAACGCTGGATATTTCTGCTAGTTAGCCTATAAACTTAAATTCCTTATCCACTCCTAACTCTTTACTTACAACCATCATATAATATTTTTTTACAAATTACCACAAAATTTCCTGCTGCATTATCTGCTCGTACTATTACATATTTTTTATGTAATTCATTTATGTATTCTTTAACTAGTGGTTTATTCAAAACTGAATCTTTCCCGATCCACTTATCAAATTTCTTTAAATGTTTAACTACCATATAAGTTAATTTGCTAACCCAGCTATTGAACTCATCCAATTTGACCTTATTTTTTGAGACTTAATTTAACTATGAATTCATTAATGGCTTTAAATATAACTTTCTTTAAATTATATTTACTAATTTTACCCTGTTCTCTGTATTTTGTCCCTTTACTCATAATCTCCCTTAGTTCCTTATTTTTAATAATATCTAAATTTCTTGTATAAACATGTCCTATTTCTTTATAACAAAATTCCGAATTATCTCCTTTACAATCTTCTAAGTATATTTCTTTCAAACTTTCAAGACTGATTTTTGATAGGATCTTATCATAATTAAATAAGGTATTACATATCTTCTTACCAAGCTTATAACAAATCTTGACATTTATATGTCTAACATTTTCCAGCAAAAGGATTTTTTTGTTTTATTATTTCTAATTACCTTACCTGAATTAACATCATCAATGAAATTACTGACATAAGGTATTTTTAAGTATTCAACTTTAACATAATTGGTTTTCACTTTAGCTTCTTTCATTGACCTATTAAAAAAACTATCCACTAAAAAACTAACTTCAGATAGTTGGCATATCTCCATTATTTCTTTAAGCTCACTCTTTTTAATCCAGGTGGAGTGAAGATTCTCTTTTCGATGTACCGATGGGGGCATACGACGGGGCTGAATTGTGTATGCTTATAGGAGCTTACATTCTGCACTATCTGAAACTAGAATTTCCGTTTATAGATGCAGGATTATATAGAGATGACAGTCTTATAGTCACCCATAATTTAAACGGCCACGAACTGGATAAGCTTAGGAAGGATCTTATAGCTTTCTTCCAAAGGATAGGCTTACGGATCACAGTAGATACTAACCTAAAAAAAGTAGATTTCTTAGATGTAAATTTAGATTTGAATTCAAATATATTCAAACCTTACCGTAAACCAAATGATAAATTATTCTATATTAGCAGAGAATCCAACCATCCGCCTGTTATTCTTAGAAACTTAGTTAGCAACATAGGTAGGCGAATATCGTCAATTTCTGCGGACGAGGCAACATTCTGTAACGCAGCACCTTATTATAATAGCGCTTTAAGGAATAGTGGATTCTCTGAGAGGATCCAGTACACCCAGTCTAATGCTAGCAGCAGTGCAGCACGTAGAACTAGGACTAGGAAAGTTTTGTGGTTCAACCCAGCTTTCAATATGGCCGTAAGAACTAATATAGGTAAGGAATTTTTTAAATTGGTCTCTAGGCACTTTCAACCTGATCATAAGTTTTACAGAATATTCAATAGAAGAACGCTTAAGATCAGCTATTCTTGCTGCAAAAACTTCGCCTCTTTGATCGGCCAGCACAACAATAAGATAATTGCCAAAAACCATAATGCCGACTCGCTTACAAAGAGCTGCAATACCAGCATCGGTTGTCAAGTGATGTTGGGGGACAAACACAGACACACAAATACACACACATATATATATATACATATACATATGATGGGCTTCTTTCAGTTTCCGTCTACCAAATCTACTCACAGGCTTTGGTCAGCCCCAGGCTATAGTAGAAGACACTTGCCCAAGGTGCCATGCAGTGGAACTGAACCCAGAACCATGTGGTTGGTAAGCAAGCTACTTACCACACAGCCACTCCTGCACCTATATATATAATTACTATATTTTTCATATTTGAGATAACATTCTTAAAAGTAGTCGTACTTTTTTCTTGTCAGACCAACTTTTACACTCTTCTTTGAAGATTTCTTCATATCTACGCAAATATGTAGAGAAGGTACCTTCTGGATTGTATTTGAATTCTCCAATTGAGTTTGCTACGCTGTCTGGCAAGTACGAACCTGAAGTATTTTCAGACTTTTTCAGTGTTAATTCCAGCAACTGTTGGTTTTTTTGTTGCTACTGAAGTTGCTGCTGCCATTGCTGCTGTAACTGCTATTGCTACTGCTGTAGTTGCTGTTGCAACTACACCATTCAGGTCAATAAGTTCTCCATTTTAAAATGATTTTTTCTTTGGTTTTGTATCAAAAATTTTAAATGCCCAACACAATTTTCAAACAACTCGTCACCACTTCTATATCCTTGTATTGGATATCTGATATAACAAAGCAGGGGTGAAGAAAGTATATACACAATGCACCACTATTAATATTACACGAAACTCAACACTCTCGATCACAGCTAGAAGCAAACTGCTTACCAATACGAACTGCCAATCGCTCACAGTTCTTTGTTTTATAACAACAAGACAATCTACTTTTAGTCACTTGGGGATGGTCAGAATCCTTCCACAGCAAAAACATAGTCCAGTGATATGATGAACAAGAAGGGTGTATAAGAAAGAGACAGTTGTACAAAAGAAACATTTATTTCATCAGAAATTGAAACAAGACCTTTAACTTTGACTGTCTTGCAGTCAAATATATTTATCTCCTCAGACTGTATTAGAAATGCATCCCCACTCCATTAAATGCAATCAAACAATAATGATGATGATGATGATAATAATAATAGTAATAATAAATCACCTTTTATTACATTGTATTCAGAAATATTCATGAGTTTTTTGCTTATCTTCTTACTCTTTAAATCTTATGCCACAGTATCTTACTGACATCTAATTCACATTGAAACATTATAGTCAAGAACATCTGCCTTTTGAAATGGGAGTGTAACACACTCTTTCTTTATTATATTCTTTTGTTTTAAAATCAGGAAAAAAAAAATCATCTAATTCAAACCAAATCAAAAATATGGAGTGAAGTATTTCCAATGATATATAATAAAAAAAAACTGAAGTCATTATGTTTTAAGAAGAAAAACATGTTTAGTATAAAAGTGTGTTAATAAACAAAATACTTGTCTTCACTTTGTCAATATGACATCTTTGATAACTAAATATGACAAAAGAATATTATAAATTGTGTTCGTACAAATGTGAAAGAAATGTCTTCAATAATTTTAAGAAAAGTTACTTCAAAAATGAATTTGACATAAAAAAATTGCAAATCTTAAAAGAAATATTATTCTAAGATCTGTAGGTACAACTGGGCCAAAATTTGGTTTGGTATATAATTAAATAGAAATTTTATGATAAAATATATGCAAAAAGAAATAGTAAAAAATGATATTATCATAAGCATTAAATATAACAAAATATTTCCCAACCCAAAATATGAGAAAAAAAAATTAACTTTTTATTCCATATTTAAAAATTCCTTCATAACTCAGCAAATGTAAATGGTTGTCATTGTTTGTGTTGATGCTTCTTGGTTTTGAGAGAAGTGAACAAAACCTATTTTTCAAGACAGAGCTGCTTTAAGTCATGAAATTCCTTTGTCACTTAATCAATTTATGACCCTAGTGTAGTGTCATCTTGTAACTGTGTATATACATATTCATCAGATGGAATGAGATGAAGTGGCTTATCTGTGTTGTTCCATTTGTCACAGATATGGTCATAAATTCTTGGTGGCTGAAGATTACCATTGGCAATTGCAGGTTTATTATCTAGTTTTAAAGAGTTGTTTTGTGAGTTATTTTCACCAACGTTACCATCTGTTTGCCTTTGGAATGTGGAATACTGACTTTTTAATTCATTTGGCTCTGTAACAGTTTCATAAATGTCATTAACCTGACTGTTGTTCCTGTCCTGATCAGAAGTGAGTAAATCATCAACTCTCTCATAAATTGCATCAGGCTCTGATGCACTGTCACTTTCCATCAGAGGAGCTGATGGAAGGGCACGGTCAAAATATTCTGGAGACAGAGAAGAACATTGATAACATGGAACTTCTTTATATACTATAGCCTCATTAACTTCTTGAGAACCTGGCTTTGCTGTTGAATCTTTTGATGCCTGCCGATGAAGGCTACCTGTTTTTCTCAGAGATCCATTCGGTTTTACTTTCTTCATTCTGGGACAGGTGGAATTCATTCTACCCTGAACCATTTCTTCAACAATTTGATCATAGTTGTCTTTGATAGTCAAAGAGGGTATTTTCTCTAACACTGTCCTTGGACTCCTTAATTTACTGTAGCGCTCAACAACAGGATCCTGGTTTGACCCTTTAACTTCATCAATACAATTGTAAGTGTTTTCCTCAACTTTTTTCTGAATAATCTCATCATCAGCTTCAACAGTAAAATAAGTATTCTCTTCCTCTGGTGAAGCAGCATCAAAATTCTCAGGAAGGTGAGTACAACCATATAAACCAGTTGCTGAAGATGGCGGAGCTGCCACAGATTTTTGCTTTGGTCTGAAATAAATCAAAATTAAGAGAAAGTTAAACATAATGTCAAATTAAAATGGTTATTTTCTCTCTCTCTCTCTCTCTCACACACACACACATACACACACACACGTGCGTGCACCACCAACACACACAATAGACATATAAAGATGGATAAATTATGCTAGATGGATTCATGGCTTAGCAGATTAAATTGTGAAAATGTACCAATCAGAAAAGTGGTATATCCAGGCTTCCTAATTTTCCCTACGCTGCAGAGTGAAGGAACCTATCAAAGGTCTTCTGTTGACTGATAAATGTAAAGCCCAGTGGGTTTTTTCTTAGTAGTTGTTTTTCTGAGAATATTTCATTTGTAGTTCCACATCCTGATCCAATCCCAAATTGCATTATATCCAATGTAATTCTATTCCGAAATAACTTCACTGATACTCTACACTGCTGTTTTAATTTTAGGAAATCATATTACTCAATAATGAAACTAACAAAGGAAAAGCTTGCGTGCGCACACACACACACATATATTATTGATCATTGGCAGAAATTACAGAATGGTTCAATGGCAAAGAGATTCATGCAGGTAGACAGAAACTGAAAGAAGCCCAATGTACATATGTATATATGTGTATATATCTATCAGGTCATCCCATAAGTTCTGTCCAAATTTTGAATAAAGAAAACAAGTGATCAAATGTTATATTTAATTGAAATTTAATCATCAATGTACTTTCCCTGATTATCTATGACTTCCTTCCATCTATTTACAAGCTTTTTAATCCCATCAATGTAAAACTCTTTTGGTTTCAAAATGAAGAACTCTGAAATGTTAGTTTCGACCTCCCCCTGGCTTGCGAAAGTTATGTCCCCCAAATGATTCTGTCAACTACAAAACAAATGATAGTCTGAAGGAGCAAGGTTGGGAGAATAAGGTGGATGAGGATTTTTTTCCCTACCAAGCTCTTTGATCTTTGCA
>NC_068985.1:31017676-31019117 GCF_001194135.2 Octopus bimaculoides
GTCCATTTTCCAAGTTTAGGAACCTTTCCAAGTTGTTGAAGATAATGATGAACAGTTGTATGGTTTGAACTAAGCTTTATTGCGAATTCTTCAACTGATAATGCAGGATTTTCTTCAAGTAATACCTCAAGGAGCTTATCATCAAACTCAACTGGACATCCTGTTTGATCTTCATCTTCAAGGCTGAAATCTCCACTTCTGAATTTTGCAAACCATCTTCTGCAAGTTCTTTCATTCAAGCATTCTTTCCCATAAACTGAGTGTATGTTTCGAGTCGCTTCGGCTGCAGAGTTTCCTTTTTTCTACTCATAAAGTATTACGTGCCTCAAATGCTCTTTGGATACTTCCATGTTAGAAAAGGTTTTAATCAATGAAATTTTAATTCTATTATTCTGTAAAATAATATTTAATTAGCTTAAATGTGCACAAATGCATAAAAATAATTTTTAATTCCATTAGACATTCTAAAATACTATTAAATTTCATTCAATTTTAAAAAAGGTAAAATCAGACAGAACTTATGGGATGACCTGATATGTTTGTGTGTCTTAGTGTCTGTGTTTGTCCCCTACCACCACTTGCCAACTAGTGCTGAAGCGTTTCCGTCCCAGTAACTTAGCAGTTCAACAAAAGTGATCGATAGAATAAGTACCAGGCTTTAAAAGAAAAAAATAAGTGCTGAGATAAATACATTCGACTAAAGAATTCTTCAAGGTGGTGCCCTAGTCTAATGACTGAACAAGTAAATGATAAAAGATAAAAGATATATTCCAAGTCATTTCTTCTGACAACTTAGGTAGATTTTTTTTTTTTTCTTTTCTGCTACTTCACATAATTGCTCCACTTTGAGGTAGGAACAAAGAATGCTTAAGAAGAATGCGGTGCAAGTTGAAGCACCATATAAAGGTTCTAAAGATAAGGTTTGAAATTGTACCCAGGTTATCAGAAGTTCAGACAAGCTTCACTTCACACTTCATGTACCTTATTGAAAAAAAGCAAATGCAAATTGAAACTAACCTTCTCAAAATGACAATAAAACACACTGTTAAAGTGATGAGTGTTAGTCCACCAGCAATTCCTATTGTTAAGTAATTGACAATTTCTGAAAAAAATATATATATACAGATATATATTAAAAATATATATAAAAGAAAATGCTGTTCAACAAACATGATAGACCACAGATTATGTGTAAGGAAGTAGAGTAGTTGATTCACTCAAACCTAATACATGCAAGAAAGTTATTTTGTAAAACCCAAATAGATGAAATGCACAGCACAGTTGGAGTTTTGGCTTTCACTTCACAACCTATGAGTAAATTAATAAGTCTTTCCTCTTTAGTATGTAAGAGCAAAATTCTAAAAAAAAATCATGCTAAATTGTCTGCTATCACACGCATGCTTATCAGAAGTTCTATACATATCTTCTATATTTCCTCACC
>NC_068985.1:31019895-31020329 GCF_001194135.2 Octopus bimaculoides
AGATATAGATATATAGATATAGATATATACATACACACACACACACACTCACATAAAGGGTAAAACCTCTTCGGTCATGAACGACCATGGGGTTGCACCTAGAATGTTCCCCTTCCGAGGCACAAGTCCAGGCAAGGTTGTTTATGGAAAACCAGAAGTCACCCATGCACACCAGCCTCCCCTTTCCACATCACTGGTGTTATCCAAGGAAAAGGCAAAGGCTGATACAGTTTGGCACCAGTGATGTCACAATTCATTTCTACAGTTGAGTGAATTGGAACAATGGGAAATAGAGTGTCTTGCTCAAAAACACAACACACAGTCCAGTCTGGGAATCAAACTTAGTACCTCATGATTGTGAGCCCAACGCTCTAGCCACTGAGCCACATGCCTTCACACACATACACACATGCACACACACACACACACACAGA
>NC_068985.1:31020339-31020934 GCF_001194135.2 Octopus bimaculoides
ATTTCTCTCACTTTCTTCTCTACTTTCAGCATAGTTTGCTTTTTTATTTTTTTAATTATTTTTTTTTCACCATTCTGCTTTTCCATTTGTCCCCTTTTTTGTTTCCAGTCCCATTGGACATTTTCCTTTCCTTTGCATTACCCATACACTTATCTCATCTTAGAACTGCACAGCCTTATTTTGTTTGTCTATTGTAAATTTATTTTGTTTGCATATTCACATTTGTGTTGTGTGTGTTTTTGTCACTGTCTTCAACATTTGCTCACAATTCCCAGCAGCTTCACATTGTTGATGCCACCAAAAGTGAACAATATTATTGTTAAAGGCATGAAATTGTAAGGATCTTTTGGATGATATCTGATGAGGAATGAGTAATGTGTGAATTTTCTGTTGGTTTCTTTGTTGCATTTTTATTTAATTTTTGGGAACTATTTTATATATATATATATCATCATCATCATCATCATCATGCTAACATGGGTTGGATGATTTGACTAAGGACGGGTGAACCAGATGACTGCACCAGGCTCCAATCTGATCTGGCAGAGTTTCTACAGTTGGATGCCCTTCCTAACGCCAACCATTCCAAGAGTGT
>NC_068985.1:31021582-31030739 GCF_001194135.2 Octopus bimaculoides
TATATATATATATATATTCATTAGTATGTGAGTGTGTCTGTATGACAGGTTTCCTGCAGTTTCCATCAGCCAAATTCACCCACAAGGTATTGGTCTGTCTGAGGCTACAGTTGAAGACATTTACACAGGTGAAGTAAAGAGAAAAGTCAGAGTAAAGAATTTTATTGGTAAATTCAAACCTGTTTTAAATGGACAATAATGATCCTTTCTACTATTGGGGAGAGGAGACTAGTTGAGTACATCAACCCCAGTGTTTCACTGGTACTTAATTTATTGACCCTGAAAGGGTGAAAGGCAATGTCGAAAGAACTTGAACTCAGAACATTGCAACGAGTGAAATACCGCTAATAACACTTATAGTAATAACAGTTAATAGTAATAACAGTTAATAACAGTATAATAACAATTAAAGTTACAGTGATAATTGTGATGATGATAATAATAATACTACCACTGCCACCACTAACACAACAATAATAAAGGTGGTGGTGAGGATAGTAGTAGTGTTAACCATATCAATACTGACTTGATTGAAATGTAAAATTTCTGGAAAACTGTAACAATAGAATTCTATAAAAACAGGAACATTGTTTACAACATTCCAAAACAATTATTCCTTTAGGTGCAGTCAAAGTAAACAATCCTTGATGTACACACCAAACTATGATGTCTAAGCTGCATACCAATTAAGAAAAACATCTTGTCAAAAAAAGCAGGATAAATGCTAACCAAGTTGGTGCATTCACCAGATAATGACATCTAAGCCTGATACTGACTTAGTTGGCGTGCTCACTAAATCATGACATCTAAGCTACATACTAATTGATCAAAATACAGGTCGTAACATTCAGCCTACTGGAGCCCATTGGCGGGTATTTAACGGACAAATCTAACCATTTCACTACAGTTGTCAGTTGTGGAGCACAACTGTCACTACATAAACCTAATGATTGTGTAATGTATGAAAATACTAGATTACTCCAATATTGTAAAATTGGAAAAATTGGAAAAGTGGAAATAATAAAAGATGAAAATCAGACTAAGTTAGAATTTCATTGATTAATACATATACATCATCATCATCATCGTTTAACATCAGCTTTCCATGCTGGCATGGGTTGGACGGTTTGACTGAGGGTTGGCAAGCCAGAAGACTGCACCAGGCTCTAATTTGATCTGGCAAAGTGTCTACAGTTGGATGCCCTTCCTAATGCCAGCCACTCTGAGAGTGCATTGGGTGCTTTTTACATGCCGCCAGCACAAGGGCCAGTCATGTGGTACTGGCATTGACCATGCTCAGATAGTGCTTTTTACATGTCACTGGCACAGGAGCCAGTCAGACGAAACTGGCAACGATCACACTCGAATGGTGCTTTTTATGTGCCACTGGCACAAGAGCCAGTCAGGCAGCACTGGCAATAATCACGCTCGAATGGTGCTTTTAACATGCCACTGGCACGGGTTCCAATCAGGCAGTACTCTCATTGGCCACGACAACAATTTCACTTGCCTCGACAGGTCTTCACAAGCACAGTTTATTTCCCAATGATTGAAGGGTACTCTTTAAATGGGCTGGTTATACTGCAATAGCATAGGCCACAGTTATGGTCTCACTTGGCTTGCCGGGCCTTCTCAAGCACAGCATATCTCCAAAGGTCTCAGTCACTTGTCATTGCCTCAGTGAGGCCCAATGTTCCAAGGTCATGCTTCACCACCTCATTCCAGCTCTTCCTGGGTCTACCTCTTCCACAGGTTCTCTCTACTGCTAGGGTGTGACACTTTTTTACACAGCTGTTCTCATCCATTCACAACACATGCCATACCAGCGCAGTCGTCTCTCTTGCACACCACATCTGATGCTTCTTATCTCCAACTTTTTCTCTCAGGGTGCTTACACTCTGTTGTATATGCACACTGACATTATACATTCAGTGGAGCATACTGGCTTCATTCCTTGCAAACTTACACATGTCCTCAACAGTCATAGCATATATATATATATATATATATATATATATATATATATATATATATATATATATATATATATATTAATGTTAAAGGAAATAAATTCTCACTAATCTACTCCATTTATGTTTGTACATTATTTAGGATTCTGAAACTGAAATCATATGATCATATAAATGTGTGGAAAAAAGGTTATTGGTTTGTCTTGATTATGCACAAATAGATGAATGATATGTTCCTCCACTGAATCAATCCCAAATATATCAGTGAGTTTAGTGATACTCAGAATAATGTAAAGTTAAATTTGATAATGGTAGGACTTAAATTCAAAATAGCAAGACATCAAACAATATACAATAAAGCATCTTATTTGACATCTGGTTTGAAATTAATTAATGATATGTTTAAAAAGTATGAAGCTTAAAATGCACAGGGCACTATGGTTTTCTATCAGTTATAAGGATGTCAATGATATAAGTGGAACAAATTCAGCTGTGAGCTGAAACTAAATCTCACACACAATTTTGCAACAAACTTCATACCACTATCAACAAATTGATCAAATATTAATTTGTTTTGGCTCTGTACAAGGCCAAAGAGAGGGTATATTTGATAGAAAAAATCAAATTATTTTTATATTTATGGAACTTGTTTTAGTCATCCTATAGGAGATAAAAGAGAAATGATCCTCACAAGTGTTTAACTTGGAAAGAGGTAACAAATTTATCAAATAATGATTTAGTTAAACTGGCTAAAGGGATTTAAATTTTAAGAGAAAGCAAAGTGAAATTTAGTGACATCAGCAAAATAAAGTGCATCAACCAAAATTCAAAAGCCAATTATGATATCAGTTCACAAGTTTAAAATGTTTAAATAATGAACACAACTGTTAGACATCAAATTGTAAAATAAAAAAGAAACAATAGGATAAGGTTAAAATAGAAAGGCAACAGAATTCGGATTAATATTTTGTGTGTAATAGAGTACTGGAATGTTTTCTGATTCTATCTCAAAAGAAAGAGGGAGGAAAAAAACAAGCATTTTTTTACTGCTGTGAGGTATCACTCAGACAGCACCTGGTTAAATAACAGTAGCAAAAACAAATACATCAATAAAGTGCTCAAACGTGAAGGGAGTAATATCATATAGACTAGGAGTGATCAATTCAAGAAGTACTTAGTTCTTGAAGATGTTCCAAATGACCCCAGAACTGCCATGCAAACTGACCTTAGCAGATACCTAAATGATAAAAAGTTATATGTGTGCATGTTTCCCATAAAGTTGAAAATTATGCTTTTGTGACCCAAGAGTAAAAAATATCAATTGAATACCAACTGAACTAAAAAATGTTGTTATATCACATATTTGTGGAAGATAAGATGTGTTTTCATGATCAGTAACTGCTACAAAATATCATATAGGTACTATTTCTTCCAAGGCAGTATGGTGTTTTTGCTAAAACAATATTCAATGCCACTCTTAGAAAAGACTTCCATGGGACTGTTATAAAAAAATATTTTAAATGCTTAGTATATCCATGCATTTCAATACATTGATAAAACATTCCAATCAAAACACCCACTAAATTCAAACACAACAGAGTTGTTATAGTTGTTTGAAACAGAAAAAAGCCTGTGTACAATTATTATGGTTAGCTGCCCTACAGAGGTGAACATTTCATTCAAAATCAGTGAAAGATAAAATATTTATGATCAATTGTTTTGAAACCTACAGATTCTCTTCCCAGATTATAAATTTACATTTGTACTCTTAATCATTAAAACACTTGGTTATGTTAGTAATTGTACCAAAACCATTTACCCGGCAAATTCATTCTACAAGTAGAACAGTGAAAATATACCAGACTTTTCTTAAGTTCACCATGTTACTATATACTGTTGCTGTTATCTGAATTCTGAAGATAGGGATTTGTTTCTTAGTTAGAAACCAATCTGTTTTTGTAGGAGGATATTAAGAAAGGGATATACTGGATCATCCTATAAATAATGGAGCTTTTTTATACTTCTTTCATTTTTCAAAATTAAGATAAACAAACTTCTTTTTTAATCTAAAATATACTCTCCTTCATTTTCTACAACACTTTTCCATCTATCTGGTAGACATGCAAGGCCCCTCTTCCAAAATTCACTTGTCCGTGATGAAAAATACTCCTCTAGTACTGTTCTGACCTCATCTACAGAATTCATTTTTTTTTTGTCCAAACGATTTTGAAGACTGTGAAATAAATGATAATTAGATCGGGTAATGTCTCACAAATATGGTGGGTGGGGCATCTTTTCCCATTCAAACTGCTCCAGGCTTTGGAATGTCATCCTCGCTGTATGTGGACGAGCATTATCCTGATGGAAGAACACCTTTTGTCTTGAAAACAAAGACGGTTGTTTTTCTTCTAGCACTGATTTAAGCTGCTTAAGCTGCTCACAGTAGATCTCTTTTGTTATTGTTTGGTTTGGGTTTAAAAGTTCAAAGTGGACTAAACTTTTCATATCCCACCAAACAGATAACAACACTTTATGTGGGTGAAGACCTTTTTAGCCTGGGGTGCCGATTTTTCTCCTTTCCTTACCCACTGTCTTTGGCACTTGATATTTTTATAGAGAACCCATTTCTTGTCACCAGTCACTATTCAGTCCAAAAAAGGTTCATTTGTGAGACATGACAGCAAAGGAGAGCACACATTCACTCTCCGCACGCGATTTTAACTCGGAAAGTTTGTGAGGAACCTATTGACCCAATTTGCTGACTTTTCCAATGGCACGCAGGTGTTGATGAATGGTTGAAAGACCAAATCCAAGCTTCTCTGCTAATTCTTCAACAGTTATGATGGGATTTTGTTCCACCAGGATTTGCAGGATGTCCTCATCAAGTTATACAGATCTTCCAGGATGAGGCTCATCTTCTAGGCTGTAGTTACCTGCTTGGAATTTCTGGAACCACCATTGACAATGGCTTACACTTATTGTCCAATCCCCATATACTGTATTAATAATCCTTGCACTTTCCATTGCGTTGTTGCCTTTATGGAACTCGTAAAGCAAAATATGCTGAATATGCTACTTTGTCACTTCCATTATAACTTTGAAAAAATAACTGTTAAAATCAAACTACATTTTTCAAAACTTGCAGGTATTAATTTTAAGGGAAGTTAAAATTAATACCTGTTTTTATAATAAGTTGATGTAGGTAGTTTATCATGTCCTCCTCCAACTTTTAGTTCATGCAATTGAAAAAACCGCATTATTTATGGGATGAACCAGTATATATACATACATGCATACAAACATACATAAACATATGCATATATATATATATATATAGATATATATAGAGAGAGAGATAGAGAGAGAGATAGAGAAAGAGAGAGACACATACACACACATACATACACACAGAACAGACAGAGAAGACCAACTTGATTGGTTAGCTCTATGGTAAAGTAATAGATTACCATACTATTTACAAGAGATCCCTATCTTACCTCGTGGAAACATCCTTTTATCAACATTGTAGAAACCAGGAAGAGAGGATACTTCTTGAGAAGGCAAGAAGGAAGTGGTGTCAACGTAATGAGAAATGGTTTCAACTTCTGTAGGGTAGCTACCTGTAATGTTCTCTTCAACTGCTTCATTTTCGTTAAACTTTGGATTACCAGAATTTGTCTTCAAAAAGAATTCTTTGAAAATTCCTTCACAGTCATCAGAATCTTTGAAATGAAACAAAATGAGCATAAAAATAAAACTACTTTTTATTTATTATTTAAATATCAGTCTGAAACTAGTTTATTTTTAGTTCTAACTCTTCAAATAAAATACCTGAGAGTTACTGTAAAGGGATCAACACAATATAATTATTTAAGGTATAATAAAGGCAATACACTAAATAAAACAGTGTGCACTACAGCACGTATTCTATCTCATGAAGTGAGTTAAAACTGTTGCATAAAGTTAAAATAAACCATCTGGTTCTAAGGCATTGCATCCAGAAACAAATTCCTTGCCTGTTTTAGATATGTTCAAGCACTTTTAAATGTCATCAATTCAGTTATTGATAATATTTAAAGTATTTTCTAATAAAAAAAACTGAATCTAACATTCTGTTATATTTTAGAATATATATATATTTTACATCAAAATCTGTAAATTAAAAATATTATCGCTGGTATATAGGTATGTTGTAAGTTATTTGTAGTTGGTTTCCTTGTTTTTGTTTTGTTTCTTTATTCATTTTTTGTGGGAGGGGGTTGCATGTGGGTGGGGGTGATATTAAAAAAATTTGAAGTGTTTGGATTACAGGACACATTCACAGACATAAGCAGTGCATTTCACTGTGGCATACTTGACTGCAATGTATAAGGAGATAATTCTCTCTGTTGTAAACAAAGAAGTTGTCTGTAAAATGTATTCCACTATTTTCACTTCCTAGTATCTTAACAGCTGAGAAAATTTCACTTGTGGCTTCACATTATCAACATCTGATGTTAAAAAAGATATAAAACAACTGAAGGTCTCTGGAGCTATATGAACTTTGATCAATTTGGAGGAATCCATAAGTCCTTTAGGTTTTCAAGTTCTGTGTAAGGTAAATAATGAAATGGCAATCGAAATCTTGTTTCATAGAAAAAGCTTCCAAGAAGGGGGAAGGAAAAAAGGTTTACACATTCAAGATTACAGTGGTTAAAAACAATTACATGTATAAGAATATTTGAAGAAGTGAAATCTGTAGTATTAGTGAGTTATTGAAGATTTATGATGCTCTGTAAAACAATCATAGAACACTATCATAGATTATTATTGAGATTTCTCTGGATCTTTAAAAATGATTATAAATTTTGCATGCTTAGAAAACATTGAACTGACTACCCAAATTTATGTAAAATAACTGGTATCATCTGAATTTATATTAGAATATTTGAAAAGGACATGGGCTGTTTGCATTAGTCTGGTGCCTCACTAGTTCCATCGTGCATGAATATGTGTGAACTAGCATGTATGAATGCATGTGTTCATTTTTATGTGAATGATTTGTAAATGTGAGTGTATGTATATATGGGTGTGTTTACCAAGTAGTAATAAGGTAAATATTGTGTACTTACTAACATGTAAGAACCAAATCACTTTGTCACAATCATAGAAAATTGTTTGTAAATAATCTCCATCTGCAATATTTTTATTGGGAATGTTATACTGATAGTAAGGATGCATGTCTGTATCACAGTCCTTGCATGTTTTTACATGAACTCTTTGGCTTTGAAGTATTAGCCATCTATTATTAGCAAATTTGTTAGGAATTATGCCACACGGATATATTGAATCTTTGAACTTGTGCTGTGTATACTTGTAGCATCGCACATCAAAATCCTCTTTCACTACTTTGTGCTTTGATGTAATTTCTTCACAACCCAGGATTAAAGATTCTGAAATGTAATTAAAAAATAATAATGTACATGAATAATACTATTTTAAAAAACAAATTAAAAAAAGGAGCAACAAAAAGTAAATAGAATGGGGAACAATAGTGTACAGAACAGAAACTTTATATTTTGATATTCTTATATTTTAGTCTTTTGAAAGGTTTTTAAGCTGTTTAAATTAAGATGCTTTCATTAACCTTTAAGAAACCATATTCCTAATGAAAGATGGTACCCATGTTTCAGTTAATGTAAAAATTAGTAATCCTGTTGCAAGATTCAAAACCTACTTGACAAACTGACAAGTTAAAATCATAGCAGAGCAACAGCTTTTTCATGTGATTGGCCAAGTTCTGGACCAATCAGCATCAAGACATTATGTGAGGCATCTTTTTAGAAGCTGCTAGAACATCTCTTTACAAAGCTTTTAAATAAGCATGTTTTGAGCACCAAACTTCAGTTTGTGGCTGCCCACAGCTAAGCTAACCACATACTTATTTTGTTGCTTTTAACAGTCGTTATCTTTTTTGTTTTTGTTTTTTTGTTTTTTGCATGTGGGTGAGGTAACATTACTAAAATTTGAAGTGTTTAGATTACAAGACACATTCAAACATAAACAGAGCACTTATCTATTGGGGTATATGTAAAGTGTTAATATTTTTTGCTGCAAAGAAGTTGTCTGTAAAATGTATTCCACTATTTTCACTTCCTGATATCTTAACAGCTGAGAAAATTTCACTTGTGGCTTCACATTATCAACATCTGAGGCCATAGATATAAAACAACTGAAGGTCTCTGGAATTGCATGAACTTTGACCAGTATGTCGGAATCCATAAGCCTTTTAGGTTTGCAAGTTCTGTGTAAGGTAGATAATGAACTGACAATTGGGATCTTTTGTTCATAGAGAAAGCTTCCAAGTGCAGCCACACAAGTTTGCTGACATGAACCCAGTATGTATATTTCCCCCTATCTTGGTAGCTTAATTACAAAGTCTTTTTAATCAACTATTTGTAAGAGCTACATAATTGTCCTTCAGTATGTAAACTTTGATGTCACAATTTTTAATTCATGACCAACATGAACATTATTTCTACAGTGAAATAAAATTCTGATAATTGTTCACAAGTGCTGTGCATTCATTATACACAGCTTGATTTCAACACAGTCACCAGCATATCATATCCTTCATTTGCTGTCTATCATAACAACAGTTAACTACAAACCTTTTGTTAATTAAGTTGATATTTGGAACACAAGTAATTAGAATGTTTTATATAAAATTATGATGGAAAGTTTTAATTTGAAAATGAACATTCTAAAACAAGTGTGTGTGTATATATATGTTTGTGCGTCTTTGTGTGTGTACTTTTTGCTTGGCTTCACTTCATGCTCTTGCTTGAAGGGGTTGGAGTTATTCCAAGTTTGTGGTCTCAGAGGTGTCATCATCCATAGTGCCGACCAGGTCTACCAGTGCTCTCCATCACTGGCATTCCCATAACAGTCCCTTTGCATCCTGATGTTGAGCCTCTGAAGATCTTCCCCAATCACATCCAGCCATCTGATGCGAGGCCTGCCACAAGGCCTGCCACAAGGCCTGCCACAAGGCCTGCCACACAAGGCCTCTTCCAGCCTGCAGCTGCTGCTTCAGATGAAAGTAAAGCCCAGGTGTGGTGATCTAGAGGGAGGCAGAGGACATGTCCATACCAGCGCATGCAATAGATAGCCATGAGGTGGGAGGCTGCAGGCTGATGTGTGCACAC
>NC_068985.1:31031912-31036867 GCF_001194135.2 Octopus bimaculoides
TAAATTAATTAAAAAGTCTCTATCTGATCTGATATAAACGAAATTGTTACAAACACACATATGGACGCACATACTTACATATAAGCACGAACACATAAGTGCGTGCACACATATGAGCGTGCACACATACGAGCTTGCACACACTCACATGCTCATACCAAACAGTTTCGAAACAACGCCAAAACAACGCCAGATCATATATTCAAAATAAATGGAAGTGGAGAGACAAGTTACTGAAGAGATTGCAAGAGTGCAATGAAATAATTTAACAAAAAACTATATAAATTAATAAAGGACTGAACCAATGCGTGTGTTTATTACCGGCATAATGCCTCTCCCAAGGTTTAATTGTATATATATACACATATACATATATATGTGTGTGTGTGTGTATGTATATATATTTGTGAATTAAGGCTACCATTGGTTTCACATTAAGAAAAGTAGGAAAATATCTTAGTGTCTTAACAATTTTTCGAGCCAATCACATGGAGAAAGATGTCCACCTCCATTTTGGAAAACAAGAGACTGTTATTATTACTACTATTAAGGTGGCAAGCTAGCAGAATCGTTAGCATGCTTGATGGAATGCTTAGTGGTATTTCGCCTGTCACTTTGTTCTGAGTTCAAATTCCGCAAAGGTCAACTTTGCCTCTCATCCTTTCAGGGTCGATAAATTAAGTACCAGTGAAACACTGGGGTCGATGTAATCAACTTAATCCCCTCCCTTCAGCTGCCCTTATGGCAAAAATTTGAAATCATCATTATTATTATTATGAAAGTGGTGAGCTGGCAGAATTGTTAGCATGCTGGACAAAATGCTTAGCAGTATTTCGCCTGTTGCTATGTTCTGAGTTCAAATTGTGCCAATGTCGACTTTGCTTTTTGTCCTTTTGGGGTCAATAAAATAAGTACCAGTTGAACCCTGGAGTTGATGTAATCATCTCATACCCACCTCCCACAAGCTGCCCTTGTGGCAAAAATTATTATTGTTGTTGTTGTTGTTGTTGTTGTTGTTGTTGTTATTATTATTATTATGATTATTAAAGTGGGTCAGATTTGTAGAATCATTAGAGTCTTTGCAAGATTAATGATACCTAGGTTACTACATCTCATAGGAATACTGTGGTTGTTGGAGTTTATGTCATTATCAACCCTTAATTTATTTGATACTGACCTACATGAGACTGACCCTGGTTCTATGATACAAACTTCATCTTTTGAAGTGATCAGAAATGGTGTAATAAAAGGATTAAAGAGCAAGTAGTACTAAGAATATTTATTTGAGGTTTTCAGCCATAGTCTTTTGCTTGAAGAAGTCTAGGCTACCCCAGTTGATTGATTAGCTGGCTGCTACTTCATTTTATCAACTCAAAAAGGATGAATGGCAATGTTGAATTCAGTTGGATTTTAACTCAGGACACAAAGGGTTGGGATCAAATGCTGCAAAGCATCTCATCTAACACTCTAATGATTCTGTTGAACCACCACTCAATAGGTGTCATAAAAATCCATCAGCTGTGTAGTGCTTACTGATAGGTGCACAGAGCCATTGTCATTTAATTAATGGTGTTGGCCAGAGCCAGTGTATCATGCTATGTATTGATGACAAAACTATCAACCTTCAGCTAGTCATAAGTCATTTGCTTATGAACTTTCATCATTATCATCATCACTACTGCTGCTGCAGCCGCTGTCGTTGCCATCATAGTCCTTTAACGTCTGTTTTCCTTGCTGGCCTGGGATAAATAGTGTGACTGGAAATATAAGCTAGGGAGCTGCACCAGGCTCCAATCTGTTTTGGCTTGATTTCTATGGCTGGATGCCCTTCCTGATGCCAACCATTCCATAGAATGTACTGGGTGTCTAGTATGTATCACTGGCATGGATACCTTTTATGTGTCACCAGCAGGGGTGTCTTTTATGTGTCACCAGCAGTGGTGCCATTCACTCTGATAGCAGCAAATATTTATGAAGATATGATGTAAATCAATGAAAACTTGTGTACGTCTGTGTGTGTGTATGCTGTGTGTATGTCTGTTCATGTATCCGTGAGTGGAAGTTAATAAGCAACTAACCATCAACACAATAGTACTCTACATATGATTCACCATACACTTGTGTTATGTCACATGTATGATTGGTGCCACAGTGTTCTTGAACAGGTTCCAGCAAAATGCCATCAGCTTGAACGTCTGAAATGAAAATCACATGCTTGTCTCCACAGTTGATATCACTACCATTTTCAGAGATCCTGGCTGCAATGTCGAGACTTTGATTGTGTTTTGCACAATCACCTGTAAAAGATTAAAAGTAAAAAGGAAAAATTATTGAATTTCAGAGAAAATATAAGGGGGTACTGAGAAGATCTTGGCTTTGGGTAAAAGAAAATACAGGAGGATTAGTTAATTATGATTTTATTCAACATATTCCCCTCTCAGGTTCACACATTTATTGCAGTTTTTCTAAGCCTTCTAAAAGAACTCAGAAGGTTGGGCCTCCAACCAGGTCTTTTGCAACACCCTTAAAGTTAGGAAATTTCCAGCACCTCCTCGTATATTGGGACAAGTTGATATGTGAAATACTACAAGATAAAATTCAATATTGAGAAATGACTTATTTGTTAGCCTTGGGCCAATGCTGATAGAACTAATCTCTGATCAAAAAAATTCCAATTGTAAATATTCCAGTCTTCTGAGAAATACCTAGGTTTACATTATCTGATGTAGTCTTTAATTTTTCAAACCTTCTTACTGCGAAAATCAGATATCCCTATTCAAAGTTTCATGATCCTTAATTGCAGAAAGTAGTTTTATATACTGATCTATCTTTTGTTGATGAATGTCAGGTTTGAAATAATTTTTTGTTGAGGTATTTCAAGTTTATTGAAGCAATGTGACTTTCAGAAAATACCAATTTAATTTTTTTGCTTTTTTGGGGGCAGGGGCAGGGTCTCGATATTTATCATCATTACTGGAATGACCATGAAATTTAATATCACAGTTAAAAAGTTAAACGGTGGGTTGAGATTTCAGGTGGATTCGACTACTATTTCCAACAGGTCGAGCATTAATTTAGTGTCTCTCTTATTGGCTCATAACAGCATGGTGAGTTAACAAAAATGGTAGAACACCAGACTAAATAATTCTCAATATTTACCAACCCATGCCTGCATGGAACATCGGCATTAAGTTGTGGTGGTGGTGGTGGTGATGGAGATATAACTTCATACATCTACTTTCAAATTTTGTCATATCAATTTGCCTTTCTATTCTCTAGGAGGAATGTGAGAAAGGATAAATAAAGTTGACTCTAGGTAATATACCAAAGACTATTCCACCCTTTCCCAACAAAAATTGGACACAAGCACAAGGAAAAGAAAATAATCAGTTTTTATATATAAAAACAACTGGCCACTAGAGAATTATAGAAAACAAGTTGAAGTTATTTCAGGTTAATAATATTTAGATAACATTCAAGATAAGAAAAGAAGTGGGCTAACAGTAAATTAACTATGGGATATAAACTGAGGGTTTTTTAAATAAACATTAAGAGACCCTTCAAAAAAACAGAGGGAAGTACATGCTGAAGCATTTTTAAAGGGACTGTTTTAAACAAAAACTCCAGGACTCCAAATTTAATCTCACAAACATCTGTGATTCAATTTAGCTAAAGACAAAGATAACTCTTTGGGAATATGGTTCTCAAGTTACTTCTATTGCTTTGAATTTTGTTTCCGTATAGTTGTAGTTCCTGGAGGAATGTTGAAAGGGGTACAAATTGGCATAACTAATTGAATGAGAGTGAGAGGGGAGAGAGACAGAGAGAGATGTGGAGAAAGATAGGTTAACTTTTTTACTACAGAAATAAGACATATCCACTCAAAATTTCATTATCCTTAACTGCAGAAAGCAGTTTTATATATTAATCTATCTTTTATTGAAGATTGTCATGTTTGAAGCTATTTTTTGCTGAGATATGTTATGTTTATTGAAGCAGTATAATTTTCAGAAAATATAAATTCTATTTTTTGGTAGATATCTAACACCATGATGTAGTTGCAATATAAACTTTTACCTGTTTCTTTGGTTGGTATGCCAAAGAAACAAATGAATATTTCAAATTGGTGAAGGTTTCAAAGTTAAAAGAGACAGACATAGAGCTAATATAATGGTGGTTAATCCCATAATCCTATTTGGTTATCTGGACACTACTGAAGACCTTATCTTCAGGCAGTGATTCAAGGGTTGTTTCCCATTGCCTTATGCAGACCCTTATCTAAGTCATATAATCATCAGTTAACAATTAGTTTGCTGAATTCGGACAGAACTTGTCTAAACATTTAAAATTTCACTTTTAATTCTTCATTTTTTTTTCTCATGTTTCTCCTCCAACTCAAACACAAATAAATTTAGTGGAATACAGTTTTTATTACGATAAATCCAAATATGTATATATATTCTTATTTTATACTTATTGTTTCCTTCTGGTATAAGCAACATACAACACTTAACAAGGTACCACAACAGTTGTAACTGATCATAAAAGATGTACTAAACTCTTTCTTTGACTTCTTATTTTGATTATATATAAATATATATATATATTATACACACGCACATGCACACGCGCGCACACACACACACACACACACATACACATAAATGTCTCCGTCTAACTTGCCTTTGAATTATCATAGCAAATATATCAGGTCATCCCATAAGTTCTGTCCGAATTTTAAATAAAGAAAACAAGTGATCAAATGTTATATTTAATTGAAATTTAATCATCACTGTACTTTCCCTGATTATCTATGACTTCCTTCCATCTATTTACAAGCTTTTTAATCCCATCAATGTAAAACTCTTTTGGTTTCAAAGCGAAGAACTCTGAAATGTCAGTTTCGACCTCCTCCAAATAATTCTGTAAACTACGAAACAAATGATAGTCTGAAG
>NC_068985.1:31036877-31038724 GCF_001194135.2 Octopus bimaculoides
GTGGTAACAATTCAAAGTGAATTACTCCTTTGCAATCCCACTAGACAGAGAGAAGAACCTTTTTCCCATGAAGTTCCCTTCTTGGTTGTGGTTGAGCTTTTTCCCTTTTACCAAGCCACTGTTTACGATGTTTAACATTTCAATAGAAGATCCATTTTTCATCACCAGTCACAAGTCTATCCGAAAAGGGTAAAATGAGTTTGCGAGAATGGAAAGAAGAGCAGATATCAACTCGGGATTTGCAGTTGCTTTCGGACAATTCATGAGGCACCCATTTTCCAAGTTTAGGAACCTTTCCAAGTTGTTGAAGATGATGATGAATAGTTGTATGGTTTGAACTAAGCTTTATTGTGAATTCTTCAACTGATAATGCAGGATTTTCTTCAAATAATGCCTCAAGGAGCTTATCATCAAACTCAACTGGATGTCCTGTTCGATTTTCATCTTCAAGGCTGAAATCGCCACTTCTAAATATTGCAAACCATCTTTTACAAGTTCTTTCATTCAAGCATTCTTTCCCTGAATGTATGTTTCGAGTCACTTCGGCTGCAGAGTTTTCTTTTTTGTACTCATAAAGCATTATGTGCCTCAAATGCTCTTTGGATACTTCTATACTAGAAACGGTTTTCATCAAGGAAATTTTAATTCTATTATTCTGTAAAATGATATTTAATTAGTTTAAATGTACACAAATGCCTAAAAATAATTTTTAATTCCATTAGACATTCTAAAATACTATTAAATTTCATTCAATTTTAAAAAAGGTAAAATTGGACAGGACTTATGAGATGACCTGCTATATACAACACCATAGGAAGAAAGGAAGAAAGATGGGGAAAAGAAAGAGAAAGGAAAATGAAATTACATACTGCATAAATGCCAATATCCTTCAAAATCAATTAGACTTAAAAGAAAAAGAAATATTAGGGAAGTAGTCCAGATGTTGCTAGATCAGACATGCATGTGAGACTAATTTTGGTATACTTTCCTTGAGTTGCTAGACAATAAGCAAGAAACTGAAGTAGAAGAATTTTAATATATCAAGCAGGATGGGTTTTGTCTCTAGAAGAACTAGCACTGATTGATTCAGATATATACAAGCAATATTGAAATAAGGAGAGAAAAGGAATGAGTAAGGAAAATAAAATGAAGTCATACATAAGTGCCAAAACAAGGAGAAATTTATCAAGAGCAAGAGAAAATATTAAAAAGATTCCAATGCATGCATGAAAATAATGATGAAAGAATGAATTAACAAAGAGAAGATGCAAACATACCATGTGCAAAGAGAAGAGAAACAGGACAAACAAGATGGAGTAGGATAAAAAAACGATATGGGTTTCTGAATGGAACCTCCATTGATTGAAATTTTGGAAGTTTGTCAAACATTACATCATCAGCTGTCAAACATTCTACATCAGCTGTAGAAATGACATCACTGGTGCCAAGCTGTATCAGCCTTTGCCTTTTCCTTGGATAACATCGGTGGTGTGGAGAGAGAAGTCTGGTATGCATAGGTGATTGTTGGTCTTCCATAAACAACCCTGCCTAGACCTGTACCTTGGAGGGGAACTTTCTAGGTGCAATCTCATGGTCATTCATGACTGAAGGGGTTCTTTACCCGTCAGAGTGTAAGTATCTTGAGAGAAAAGCTGAACATTAGAAGCATCAGTTGTGGCGTGCAAGAGAGACGATTGCGCTGGTATGGACATGTGGTGAGAATGGAGGAGGATAGCTGCGTGAAAAAGTGCCACACCCTAACAGTTGAGGGAACCCGTGGAAGAGGTAGGCCCAGGAAGACCTGGGCTGAGGTGGTGAGGCAAGACCTTCGTACATTGGGCCTCACC
>NC_068985.1:31038970-31040461 GCF_001194135.2 Octopus bimaculoides
GGTGGCACATAAAAGACACCATTTCGAGCGTGGCCGTTTTCGTGCGGGTGACACGTAAAAGCACCCACTACACTCTCTGAGTGGTTGGCGTTAGGAAGGGCATCCAGCTGTAGAAACTCTGCCAAATCAGACTGGAGCCTGGTGTTGCCATCCGGTTTCACCAGTCCTCAGTCAAATCGTCCAACCCATGCTAGCATGGAAAGCGGACGTTAAACGATGATGATGATGATGATGATGATGAGTAATCCGAATGCTAAAGGGTTCAATAACAACAGTTTCTACTGGAATGATATGTCTTCTTGAAAACCCAGAGTATTATAGCGTTTCATCAAGACCTCAGTAATCATTATCAGCTGACAATTTTTTTCAATGTGAAAAAAAAAAGAATTTGTCTGTAACAGTTTGTTGAAGATTTCTAGTACCTCTGTACTTTACATTAAAAAATTCTTTATTTTGCAAAGGATGCCTTGATATATAGTGAAGTGAAATGTTTCAAAACTGTATACATTGCTTGAAAGAAAAATGCTGCAGACCAAAGTCATCATGATCACTATCATTGTTGTAGTCATCATCAGCAGCAGCAACAACAACATCACTGTTGATGTTGTAGTTGTCTTCATCATCATCATTATAATTGTCATCATCATCATCATCATTGCTGTAGTTATCATCATCGTCATTGTCACCCTTGTCGTCATCATCATCATCATCATCATTCTATTTAACCATTCTTATTTTGATACCAATTTTTTTAATTTATTACCATGCTGGCATAATGTTGAATAAGTGTCTATAACATGTTATAGACACAAAATATCTCCCTTAATCTCAATCTTCAAGCCTATGTTCTTAATCTAACACTAACACTCCCTTGTGGGTATATTTTGATTCGCCTCCACCATGATCACACTTACTCACTCACCATCAGTTCATTAAGTGCTTATTTAACCCAGCATATATCAACCATTTACATTCTGTTCAGTTAACATAAATAGGTACAAACATAGTCATACAGTTAAGAAGTTTGCTTTCCAAATACATAGTTTGGGATTCAGTCTCATTATTTAGCATCTTGAGCTACTGCCATAATCTTGGGCCAACTTATGCTTTATGAGTGAATCTGATAGAGAGAAACTGTGTGAATGTGAGTGCATGAGCACACGTGTGTGTGTGTGTGTGTGTGTGTGTGTGTGTGTGTGTGTGTGCATATGTACATGTATATATTTTTCAATGTTTGACATCCCTTTAACTTAATGGTTCTGCAATAATAGACTGATAGATCAAGTGCCAGACATAAAAAAAAGTACTGGAGTTTAATGGAGGTGATAGATATCTAATCAGAATAACAAGGTCAGATAAGATATCTTGACCACAAAGAATAACCAGATCAAACAGAAAAAGAATCAGTCCTTTTAGACATCTCTTACAACATGCAGGGTCATAGTTTGTGTGTGTGTGTGTGTGTGTGTGTGTGTGTGTGTGTGTGTGTGT
>NC_068985.1:31040893-31042281 GCF_001194135.2 Octopus bimaculoides
TATATACACATGTGTGTGTGTTAGGGTTAGGATTTGTACTTGAGAAGATGCTGACAAGGGTGATTTCCTACCCACACTACTTTTGTTGCTTGCTTTTCCTCTTTGATCAGGTGGTCATCTCTCACCTGCCCTTGTTAAATCTGATGAGATATCTAATCACCTCTTGTCTTTTCCAGTTGTTCTCCATCACCTCAACACCATCTCTTATGTTCTATTTCCTTACTGTCAACATTATTGGTTACTCTGTAGTACAAGCAATTGTACTCAGAGAAATGTTCACAGGTGCATCATATGGCAGCTGGAAGTTGATACTAGAAACCATTTCACTTGTCTAGTAGCACTAAACAACCCACTTTTCAAAATGTGTAGCAGGAGATTAAGCTACTGTTATAATATAATTTTTCATTCATTCCACTCTTGTTAATGGAATCTGATGTACATGGTTGGTCATAAGAGCCTCAGATGAAGGACATATTGATAACACATCTTGAAATTTTCTACTGAATTACTGTTGCCATCTCTCTTTCATCTTGGCCTTTGTCTCAAGATTCCTCTTGACATCATTTAAAGCTAATATATGGGCCTTGTGAATGAATCTGTAGGTAGAAGTTCTGTCAAATGAATATACATGTATATATGTGTGTGTGTGTGCGTGAAAGTGCTTGTGCCGCCTTTGACAGATAGGTGGGGAAACATAGATATGACTAAGACATTTAATAAGCTGTCTCTTGATTGATTGATTTTTTTTTTTAACTTCCAATTTCAAACTTAAATTTCATACTCTACTCCTGTATATAGGAACACACTATAACTTTCATTGCCTGTGAAATGGAATCAGCATTGCTTGAATAGCTTACCAAACTGTGCTTGGAGAGTTTTTAATTCTGTTTTTTTTTCCCCCATTAGTGTTCTTAGTACTATTTCCCTTGTACACACACACACACACCCACATGACAAGCTTGTTTCAATTTCCATCAACCAAATCAGGCCAAAGCTATGGTAGAATGACAGTTAACCTAGGTACCATGTAGTGAGACTGAACCTGAACTATGTGAATGGGAAGCAAACTTCTCACCACACAGCCATGCCTATGTATAATATACCATCATCAGTTAATGTCCATCTTCTATGTTGGTGTTTGTGCGTCTGTGTTTGTCTCCCCAACATCACTTGACAACCGATGCTTGTTTGTTTATGTCCCCGTAACTTAGCAGTTTGGCAAAAAGGACCAATAGAATAAGTACTAGACTTACAAAGAATAAGTCCCTGAGGTTGATTTGCTCGACTAAAGGCGGTGCCCCAGCATTGTCGCAGTCTAATGAGTGAAACAAGTAAAAGAATAAAAGAATATATATATATATACATATATATATATATATATATATATA
>NC_068985.1:31042291-31044252 GCF_001194135.2 Octopus bimaculoides
ACACACACACACACACACACACACACACACACACATATATATATATATATACACATATATATACGGACACACACAATACATATAAATAGAAACATAAATATAGCTATATGAGGGATTTCTTATATCTTTTACTTGTTTCAGTCATTAGAATGCTGCCATGCTGGAGCACTGCTCTTAAGAACTTTTAGTTGAATTAATCAGCCCTGGTACTTACTTTAAGCTTGGCATTTATTCTCTTTGGTCTCATTTGCCAAATTACTAACTTATAAGGAAGTAAACACTCACATCACACACACACACACACACGCCCCCCCCCACACACACACACATATATGATGGTCTTCTTTCAGTTTCTGCCTACCCAATCCACTCACAAGGCTTTGGTTAGTATGGGGTTATAGTAGAAAATACTTGCCCAAAGTGCCACGCAGAGGGACTGAACCCAAAACCATGGGTTGCGAAGCAAGCTTCTTACCACACTCATTATCATATAATTTCCATGGATAGGATGATTTGACAATAACTGATGTGTTTGAAAAGGAGTGCATGTTTGTGTGTCTGAGTGTGTGTGTGTATAAAAGTGAAGTAAAGTTCCTTCCCATGTCATAAGAGGTATAAATCCCCTTCCTGGATGGGATGGTGTTTGAGGGAGGGCATTTGGTGAAAGCAACTGGATCTGTAGAGCCTGAAGAATTGGATTCATCGTGATGACAATGCACCCTATTGCCGAGCTCTCCTCACTGCTGAGTTTCTCTTCAAAAACAACATGATATCACTTCCCCACCCACCCTATTCACCAGGCTTAGTGCCTGCAGACTTCCATCTCTTCCCCAAGATGATGATGCAACTCAAAGGTTGCTGTTTTAACACTACTATTGAGATCCAGAGAGAATCACAGAAGCTCGCTTACAGAAAATGACTTCCAGGACAGATTCCAAAAGCGGCAGGAATGCTGGGACCGGTGTATTGCTACACAAGATGACTATTTCAAAGGAGATGATGTTAAAACTTAGGTAAATAAGCTATTAAACATAACTAGTCCTGGAACTTTTTGATATCACCTCATAAGTACCAGAATTTCAAAAAAAAAAAACATTATACTGGAGCTGATTTGTTCAACTAAACCCTTCAAGGCAGTGCCCCAGCATGTCTGCCATCCAATGAGTGAAACAAGTAAAAGATGAAAAATAGTCCTAAATCACAATAAAACAGTACAGTATCCACGACTTTCAGGAGCATTTTTGCATGCTCAGAATTGTTGAAGCATGAAATAAACTACCCACATCATATGTTAGCTGTCAGGACACAGTATCCTTTTAAAATCCATGCTCCCAGAAAGTTCCCAACACCACTCGCAACAAAGTTATGCATCTTTTCCTTTTTATGGCACTTTTGCTGGTCACTTTCTTGTCATTTTGTGTTTTATTCAGTGTACTACACATGTACTTTTAGCTTTTATTGCTGTCATTCTTTATTTAATTTATTGCTGCTTTTCTGTCCTCTCTTTTACTCTTTCCTAAAAAGTGGTAGTACATCTCAGCAATATATACAATGAGCTCATTATATGATTGATATATCTGTGCTGGTGTCTCAGTAAATAGAAACATTATGATACAACCTTGCTTTTTTTTTTTTTTTTCATAGAAGTTAAGGTTTGAATTCAACTTGAGAGGAATATACATATTCAGAAATAAGACATAAGACTCTTAATTGAAACTGAATGAATATGAATATACACTAATGATGAGGTAAATAGTTTGGAAAACTATTCTCTGAATAATGTTGCTTTCTCATAATAAAAATTTATAAACAAACAGTAGCAAAGTGGAGTTCATAGACAGCTAAGAATAATTTATAAAGGATTTTGTTTTCAAATTTAATAGAATACTTAAATTATTTTAATACACACACACACACACAAACACACACACACACACACACACACACAAACACACACACAC
>NC_068985.1:31044262-31053653 GCF_001194135.2 Octopus bimaculoides
CACACACAAACACACACACACACACACACATGCATGCACGTGTATGTATTTGTGTGTGTGTGTGTATGTGTGTGTGTGTGCGTGTGTATCTGTGTCTGTGTATGTATGTATATATGTATAATGAATGCCAAATTTTGAACAATATAGATAAGGGTGGATATATATATATTCAATGAGATAAAAATCTTTTGGCTCATGAGGAATTATTAAACATTTTGATAGAGAAAGTTAAATATCACACCCAGAAATTACTGTTTCTGTAACATAAACATAAACTGTAAATTCTTTTTTAAATATTTGTGTCCTCATAACATGAATTATAATTATAGCTATTATTATAGAATAATAATTATAGTTATTACCATACCAGTTATGTATTTAGGTACACCTATTTACATTTACAGTTCAAATTCTGTTGTAGTTCATTTTGCCTGTTATCCTTCCAGAATCAACAAAATAAGCACCAATGAAGTACTATAATTGATTAAATTAATTAAAGCCAAGCCCAAAAGTCTCTGACCTTGTGCATCCGTAAGAAACCATAATTATAAATGGAATGGTCCAGAGTAAGGTCAGCTTAGAGGAAGGTTACTTGCTCAAAAAAACCTCAGGTTACAAGATATAGAGCTTTTAGCCATCAGGATTTCAGAAGATGTGGCTGGCACTCATCTTTAACCAGCTAGGGATGGGTGGCCAAAGGGGGCATCTACCCTAAATAATGCTTTTATGAAGGTGGCACATTTGAGTCTGATGTAGAAGCCTATACGGGCTTAAGGTCCCAGGGTGGGTGATATACTCAAGGGTTTCTGTAGGCAGCACACACTCTAACTCCACCACTGACTTCAATGACTCAAAAATTCATTAGACTACATGCTAAGTTGAATGGATTGTTTGGGTAAATTATGGTCATTGAAAGGTAAAGTATTATTTCTAGTGTTCCTCACTTCACATATGAGAATAAAAAAGACTAATGCACCAAAATTTTTCTTTTGCTGCAGTCGGACATTTCAAACATGACACTATGGAGTAGCACTGTTTTACTAGAAAGAATTAGGTTTAAGAGTAGCGACAATCTTTCTGGATTCAGGTAAATCAGTGGTATGGGATGTAAATGACAGTAAAGGCAG
Organism: Octopus bimaculoides; assembly: GCF_001194135.2. NCBI lineage: Eukaryota > Metazoa > Mollusca > Cephalopoda > Octopoda > Octopodidae > Octopus > Octopus bimaculoides. The sequence continues at coordinate 31,045,390 of NC_068985.1, forward strand.
TGCCTTCAGCACTAGTAGCTGTCTATGAACCCAGTGGAGTAGGAACCCAGTGGAGTAGGAACCCAGTGGAGTAGGAACCCAGTGGAGTAGGAACCCAGTGGAGTAGGAACCCAGTGGAGTAGGACATCCACACTTCCTTACAGATCTAAAAATTTCTCTGGGAATATCCTGCTCTTTCTTATGAGTGCAGGATTGGAATTGTATTTTAGATGCACAATGAAATTGTGTTGGGCAAACCATAGAAGAAGATGGAACAAAAACCTCTAAAACCTGTTCGCACATTTCCAACAGTCTGAGAGGCATGGGTGGATTTCCTGAATGTACTAATGTGAACTTGGAACAAACACAATGGGTTATTCAGATCATATTTAAAATATTCATTAGGCTAGCTGATAGAGATAGTATAGGGTACCCACAATTTAAACTCACTGGCTACACAGACCACTAATTTGTGATGTTGACTTAAGATTTATAGACAGGATACTGGCTACTGGAAGTTGGGTGCATCTTTCCCAGTGCAAGAAGACTACAGAGACTGGATTAGTGAGATAGTCAACAAGCATTTGATGGAGGCAACAGCCAACAATAAGAAGCATGATACTCTGAAGAGGGCAATTAAATCTGAATTGATAGTGTTTAGGAAAGAGTTAGTGATAGACAGAAGTAAAGCAGATGGATAGCTAGTTATTAAACGAGAAGTAATTAGAAATGGCATAATGACCAATGTGCTTGTTGTAAGAGTAGCCCTCGACCATTTCTTCAGTGCAAAACACAAAAGCTGTGTTGTCATCCCCAATAGTCCCATCTATAACAACGTTCACTTCATGTGACACATCACAGAGGGAGCAGATGATAAATCTGGCAGTGATGGGGCCCTGATCAATTTGGATGAGGTAAAGGCTTTTGGGTAGGTGGCCATTGCTACTTGGTAGCAGTCTGAAAAGAAGCCAGATTCAGACCTGTTTCTAGAAGCTGGATTGCAGCAAGGCACAATGGCACTTACTTGGTGGTCAAGTAAATGACCACCTATCAGGACCATTTTATATCATGCACTCAGTCCATCAGGATTGAGCTCTCTTATCTTTTCTATACACACTAACCCACAAGCCATTGCTGCAGAAACTAGAACTCTTAAAGAGCATCCCTTTCATGCTGGAATGCTGGAGAGCTGTGTCAGTGTATGCAGATGACATCACCATACTGGTTGTGGACACCACAGAATTGCAAGTAATCAATTCAATTCTAAAGGTATATGAACCAATAGCAGGAGCAAAGATAAATCAGAACAAGTCAGTGGGTGTGCAGCTTGGTAGCTGGAAAGACAAGTTTATGCTGTTGAACAGCATAGTATAAGGTTGTCAAGAAAGTTCTTGCGGTTTTTAACCTTTAAATTCAGATACACATATCTCAGCTCAAACAAAACTTTATTAATCAAAATAAACACCATCAGAATCAACACACTGAAACTAGTTTATTTATGCCAGTAGCATAAAAATCCAGTGTTCTGATGGTGATGAAGTCGTTGAAGGCGTGTTTGGCATCGACTTGGTTTTTTAAGCATTTCTCACGCAGGAAGTTGTCAAGATGCTTGAAAAAGTGGTAGTCGGTAGGCAAGAGGTCTGGTGAGTATGGCGGATGAGGCAGAGTTTCAGAGTCCAATTCGTTCAACTTCTGCAGGGTCAGTTGTGCAACGTGCAGCCAAGCATTGTCGTGGAGAAGAATTGGTCCTTTTCTATTGACCAGTGCTGGCTGTTGTTGTCGGAGTTTCTTATGCATTTCATCCATTCGCTGACAGTACTTCTCTGCCATAATGGTTTCGCTTGGAACCAAAAAGCTGTGACGAATGAGACCGGCCACAGGCCACCAAACAGTCACCATGACCTTCTTTTGGTGGAACTTTGGCTTCGGGAAGTGCCATGGAGCTTCGTTGGCATCCAACCACTGAGCTGAGCATCGCCGGTTGTCATAAAGAATCCACTTTTCATCGCAAGTCACAATTTGGTCAAGAAATGGGTCGTTCTTGTTGTGTAAAAGAAGGGAAGATGACACTTCAAAACAGCATGTTTTTTGGTTGTCGTTCAATTTGTGCGGCACTTATTTCTCAAGTATTTTTGTTTTTCCAATCTCTTTCAAGTAGTTGGAAATTGTTGTATACATTACATCTAATTCAGGCAAGTTCTCAAACAGTTGTGTGTGGATTGGCTTCTACTAAGGCTCTTAGTTGATCATTGTCAACATCTAATGGCCGACCACTATGCTTATCAAGTCTTCAAGACTCTCATCACTGCTACAAAATTTCTTGAACCACCATTGTGCTGTACGTTCATTAGTGGTTTCTGAGCCAAATGCATCGTTGATATTGTGAGCTGTTTCAGCAGCTTTTCGGCCTAGCTGGAACTGGAATAAGAAAATTGTGTGAATTTGCTTTTTGTCCATGTTGTATTCAACATTCCGGAAAAAATAGCCTAATAATTCAAAAAGAAAAAGAGTAACACGATTAGATAGAGTGAAAAACGGGCTTTAAAATGAGATATAAAGTCAAAGCAATTTAATGAAAATTAATTTGGAAATACTTCATTTAAAAGTAAAATTTAAAATTCCTCAAGAACTTTCTTGACAACCTAATAGGTTGTTGGGTAGATGATCTGGTTAAATTATTTTAGATCTGGTTTAATGCAGACTTACAACTGGAATAGCTAGTGTATTTATAATATCAATATTAAGATTTGAATTAAGCTCTTATATTAATCTGAATTGTGTATACTACCCTTTGCTACTTTTTGCCTTCTATTTCTATGTGACCTATCTTATCAGTTTCATCTATTTCTAAATACCCACTCATACAGATAGTTCTGTAAAAATTCTCTGGCTTCAGATGCTTAAATCTAACTTAATGTTTCAAGCTTTAATTAATCATTCCCTTCTTAGGCTAACCTAGTCTCATACCATATATATAATCCATACTTATTTTCATATCCCTGATAAATCCATGTACAATTTTTAATAAATTCTCTGCTTGATGATTGTCTTTTGTACACAGTTTTAAACTATCAAAATACAAACTATCAAAATACAAACTATCAAAATGCTTTGTCCAAAGCATTTAAAGTTTGATTCAACAAATCTTTTTAATGAAACCAAAGCTACATAGAAAACAGGTTGGGATAAACTGGCCTGAAAAAAAGATTGCTTTTTTTACAAGAATAGGATTAGGTTTTTTTTTTTAATATCTTTTAATGTTATTGAAGTCTTCTAGTTTGACTTGGCATGTTTGGCATACTCTCTTAGTATTGAACTAAGTTGTTTATATACAGTGTATCTAATATCCAAGAATGTGGTATGCTGACAAAGGCTTTTAAGTAATCAATCCCTAATATGCTTAAATTTTGTTTCTCCTCGCCTTTCTCTCACTTTGTGTGTGTGTGTGTGTGTGTGCATGTGTGTGTATGTGTGTGTGTCTCACTCTCTATCTGTCTCTCTGTTTGTCTCTCTCTGTCTCTTTCTTTCTATCTTTCTCTTTCTCTGTCTCCCCTCTCTCTCACCCCTCTTTTTCTTCTGTCTTCACTTATTGCTTCTTTTACAATATCTTTCTGTTCTCCAGGCAAGATGTTATCATTTTCCAGATGAGCAGCCATCTTGTTGGAGAGTATAGATATCAATCTTTTGCATATAGTTAGTGATATTGGAACCCATTACAGGACACACAGTATATTTGTGTATGAAAATTAATATCATATGTTCTTCTAGTAACCAGTTGGGTGTTTAGTAAGATCTTTGTAAGAATTCATATGTGCTTGTTAGATATTTTAACCTGAAACTGAAGGCTTTTCCAATTCTGAGAAGTTACTTGTCACTAGCCATATAGTGACTGTATTTATAGAGTCTCAAGTAGTTATACAAAGTCATGTTTATAGTACTACTTTGGTTTCTTCTTCCTGCATTTTCTAATCCTTACTATGCTGTTTTTTTACTTATATATGTTCTCCAAATGTGTTAGTATCTCTCTTGTTGTCAGTGTGTTTTCTCATGCTTTTTAACTGCCCCAGTAAAACATTTTACCTTTTATTTCAGTCATTAGACTGTGGCCATGCTGGGGCGCTGCCTGGAGGAATTTTAGTTGAAATAATTGATTCTAGTACTTATTTTGTTCTTAAGGCTGGTACTTATTTTCTTGGTCTCTTGCCAAACTGCTAAGTTACGAGGGCATAAACACACCAACAGGGGACAAACACAGGCACACAAAACACACACACACACACACACACACACACACACACATACACACACACACACAACAGGCTTCTTTCAGTTTCCATCTATCAAATCCACTCACAAGGCTTTGGTTAGCCTGAGGCTATAGTAGAAGACACTTGCCCAAGATTCCATGAAGAGGGACTGAGCCTGGAACCATGTGATTAGGAAGCAAGATTCTTACCACACAGCCATGCCTGCAGGTTCTTGTTGAAGAAGCTCCCACATTTTACAAAATGATCTTATCTGTTTTTATGTCTTTGTTAGGATCAAGAGCTTGATTCTTTCTTTTGCCTTTAAGCACTTTAACTTCTTGATGCTGTGTCTTTCTCAATATTAATTGTTTTTCGTATTTTTGTTTTATTTTTCCATAGACCCCTTTTTTTTATATTTCCTTGATCAAAGTTGACCTGGGATTAAACAGCAACAACTGGCCTGGGTACCCTATCATATATCATGAATTTTCAAAATTAAAAATTTTCAGTATGCCATGACCAGTATATGAATATATTTATTACAAAAAATATACTTTAGGAAAATTATGTAAAATTCTTATATACAAACAATTTCAGTTGGTAGATATACAGATATGTATAGCAGTGAAACAGTAAATTACAGTAAAGGTGGTCAAAAATTTAGACATGTTCAACCAACAACATCTACAAAGATCTTCAAAATCACAAGACAGAATTACAACTCAGGAAATCTGTAAAGTAAATCCCAGCTACAGCAAAACATAGGATACTGAGTTTCACCTTGAATCTAAAGTCTGTGACAACCAGCTATTCAGCATACATTGACTGCAAAGATGTGGACACTGGAGAAAGAAAAATGGAGAAAGAACCATCCCAAAAACACCTGGCACTGAATATTCCTGTAAGACCCTTAATACACAAGGACCAGTTGTACAGGAGAGAAGAAAACTGAGCCCAATTATGGAGAGACAATCTATGTCTAAGTGAGGCATACATACCAGCCTTACAATAGCATCTGAGGAAACTGATGAGGGCCTGGCATTGACAAAAATTTTTTAGTGAAGTTGATGAGTTAAGATAAGTTTGTATGTTGTGGGAGAAGAGGAAAATAATGTTTTCGGTAACCCTTAACCTAAGAGAAAAGTTAAAGAAGTCTCTTCCCTTCAGGTAATGTCCAAATCCTAAAACATTGGATTCCTCTTCTTCTCATGGCATACCAACAAACTTATCCAGATTAATGAATTTACTGTATGCATATCACATTATCAATGTCCCATTATAGACAAACCAAAGCTTAGATCGCCAAAAATTCTAAAGCTAACTTTAATAACACACATTCACACTACTTCAATTCTTGCTTGAGTGATGGTCAATAAATGAAAATGATCTTAGTGTATTAATGGTGCTTGTTTTATTAACTCCAGAGAGATGAAATGATGCAAAATCATGTCCAGTAAGGTTTGTACTCAGAAAATAGAAGAGTTAATTGAAATACTATAAGCTTTCATTCCAGATTGAGGGAAGGAAGTTCACTATTTTTGCCAAATTTCCAACTCTAAAACTATCATCATCAGCAGCAGTATTAACAACAAGCAACAAGTGGGTACCCTAACATATTACTACTAAATAACAATTCAATTAAATTATACCAGTATAAAATTGTCCTTTCAACTATAGACACAATGCCTGAAATTTGGGAGGAGTGGGGCTAGTTGATTACATTAACTCAATTGGTACTTATTTTATCAACCCTGTAAAAATGAAAGGCAAAGTCAACCTCAACGAAATTTGAACTCAGACCGTTAGGACAGATGAAATACTGCTAGTATTTTGTCCTGCAGGCTAACGATTCTGCCATCTCACCACTTTACCTATATCAAATAATATTATTTGAATTAGTGGGAGAGTATCTGCTATGCAGGCCACTGAGCGCTAAGTCAATGAATGCATTGATTTAGAGGAATATGAATGCAATAATAAAATGAAGTTTAATCATTAACACTGAACCAAGAAATTTTATTTTGGAGGAACAAAGAAAATGAGAAGTTATGACATTCATGTCTTTCTCAACTTCATTAATAACATAAAATGTGAGGACTACAATTAGTAATCCAAATCAAGGACTTGGTTTACTGAGAAGAAAAATAAAACAATAATGATCTCTTACATTGAATATGGCCATAAATTTGTATTGAAATTTGCAATTGAATTAATCCCAATTCTTAGCTGGTTCAGTTGAATGAAAGACAAAGTATGTCTTGAAATGAAAGGGATATAACTACTTAATGGTTTCAAATTTTGACACAAGACCAGCAGTTTTTGAGTAGAGGTAAACTCAATTACATCAACATCAATACTTGACTGGCATTTATTTTATCAACCCCGAAAGGATGAAAGGCAAGGTTGACCTCAGCAGAGTTTGAACTCAGAACAAACAAAATGCTCCTAAGCATTTTTTCTGGTGTACTAATAGTTCTACCAGTTCACTGTCTTGACATAACTAAATAATAAAATCCATTTAATCAAGCACACTACCTTTTTATTCTCTCCACTACTTGATGAAAACAATACAAGTATGTTAGTTAATTCTTTTCCATATAAAACACACTAAGAGTAAAGTCCCAGTGTTGCTTGAGTTAATGATAGGAATCTTAGCCAAAATATGTTGCTTAACTTAGTATATATATATAAAGCACACAAAATATCTCATATTGCTTGAGTTGATAAGAGGAATCTTAATGAAAATTTATTGCACAGAATAGACTACATTGTTCTCACCCAGTTCCTGGATAAACAAACTAAGATATATCATGATATCCTATGTTGTGTTTGTCACAATTTATTATCAAAAATATGGCTGAAGGGAAAATATCACAGGGGAGCAATCTTTGCATTAAATACAACTATGATAGTGTTTCACATATGTAACACAGTGAGTTGAAACACTTCTATCAACTTGAAATTACATATGCCATTGGTAGACAAAAATCTCTCTGGCATAATTATTTAAATCTCAAAAAAAAAAAAAAACAAGGAAGGGAAATAAATCCAATATGATCAATTGATTGAAATTTTTGGATAATGTACACAATATAGACTGGATGGAGTGTATCTAATTGTTAAAACCAATTGGTGGAAGCAACAGACATGCTTCAGTATTATAAGACCTCTTCATTAAAGCATATTCAACTCAACGGGAGAGACTGAGTGTTCAACATATCTATCTATCTATCTATCTATCTATCTATCTATCTATCTATCTATCTATCTATCTATAATTGAATTCAAACTAAAATAATGGCTTTTTGATGTAGGTACAAAGCCAGCAATTTTGAGGTGGAAGTGTTTAAGTTAATACCATCAACCCTAGCATTTAGCTGGTACTAAAGTATAACTTCTGGTCAGTGCTTATAAGAGGAGAAGGATCAGTTGGTATATAAGTTTGGGGCTCAGAGAACCAAGAATTCCCATGAATATATTACAGTCCCTTCTCCACTACAAGAGAAAACAGTAGCCTTGAATTTTAAGGAGTTTCCATCCTAAGGCAAGGTGTGTTAAAAGACTTGCTCTGCCTTGCTTGTTAAATGTCTTAATGATAGATCACCAGTATATATGATCACTGCCAAGTATAGTTGCAGTATATTAAAGCTTGTGACATCTTTTATTCCATCCTGTTAACTTCCCTTTTGATGAGTTCTGCTTTGATGTCAGAAAGAGTTTAATTTTATAAATAGTATTCACCTGTTTGCCAATTAACATCTACATTTCTTCAGTATCTAGCACAGTCAGCATATAACACAGTGCTTTGCTCTACATTTAAACAGATTTACTGCAATACAAATTTTCAATTTATTGCAAGCCTGCAAAATTTATTCGTCTTACTTTGCATGATAATATCATCTAAATCTTTCATCACAGGAATTTTGGAATACTATGAAAATAAACAGCAGATATGGGAAAATATATGCATAAATGAGCAAATACATGTGTGTGTGTGTGTGTGTGTGTGTGTGTGTGTGTGTGTGTGTGTGTGTGTGT
>NC_068985.1:31055090-31056157 GCF_001194135.2 Octopus bimaculoides
CAACTGTTCTTTTTTGAAGAACCCAAGCATTTCTAGGTTTCTATGCAGATCTGTTATTACATAGCCCAGTGCACTTTTGAGAATAGGAACAAAGGAAAATGTATAACCTGCATATAAGAGTTGTAGGTTTTTCATTAGTTTTCTATAGACATTCTTGTTTTCCCCATTCAAATCTGCTGGGAAACTGATGTCTGCAAGGGTACACAAATTTTGCTTACCATCCCAAACAACTATGTCTGGCCTGTTGGGCATACACAGACCAGTTTTATCAGAAGGTTCCACCAGTATTTTTAAATACATTATTTTTAAAGCTGTGGATACTTTCTGGCTCAGATTCTAACTCACAATACATGAATTATTAGTGAAAAACATTATCCATAGGACCGTTTTATTCCTACAACTCCATTTATGTAAAATACTTTATCTCATATATCATACTCTAATATAAATCCAACAACAACAACAACACAAATTTACTACAGAAAATTTATCGTTATTAAATGAAATGAAAAAAAAAAAAAGAAGCAAATATATTATCAAAACTTTTCAATATCTGACTAACACAGTTTTCAGAAATTTTAGTTTTAATTTGTGAAATTATCATCATTATCATTGTTTTCCTGTTTACATGGATCAGACAAGAAATTTCTCTTTGTTTCCAAGTGAGCTAATAATCTCCAGGTCTACTGAAAAACAAACAGCTGAAACACTTAAACAGAGAACAGGAAAAAAACATCAGGGAATGGGCTCTTTGTCTACAAAGATTGTACAACAGGATATTAAGTTTGTATGTATGTATGTATGTATGTATGTATTATGCATGTATGTATACTTTCATGTTGTCTAGTAGTATGTTCTTGGTCATGGCATATAACTGGGTGGAAAGTTGCCATTGTTTTTGCATCTACTATTGCGCTTAAGAATATAAATATCTTATCGGACATACTGGCCGGAAGCACATAGCCTCTTTAATGTAGGAGATAAATATGCAGTGCTGGTCAGCTTGGTAGCAAAAAAACCCCAAAACAAAGAAAAAATCCCTTTTCTGACAGGGAAAACAGAGTTGC
>NC_068985.1:31056609-31057634 GCF_001194135.2 Octopus bimaculoides
GTTTATAAGCCATTTAAGAAACACACAAAAACTGTTAGATTCACTTCAACATTTAAATTTAATTTGCCAAAATATTTTCGTCGCTTTGAGACAGTGACCTGTTCTGTACTGCATGGAATTTTGTCAGTGAACAGGTCACGGTCTCAAAGCGACAAAAATATTTTGGCAAATTAAATTTAAATGTTGAAGTGAATATAACAGTTTTTGTGTGTTTCTTAAATGGCTTATAAGCACCTTCTACGTTGCAATTGTTTTCGTTCCAGCACACGACCTCAGATCAGGTCACTATGCAAGTACATCTCCGCAATATATATATATAATCAGCAGAAGTTACAAAGTGACTTAAGGGTCAAGAGCTTTGTGTGTGAAACTTATTGAGTATGTATGTGTGCCTGCATGTATGTATATGCATGTATGTATGCATGTATGCATGTATGTATGTATGAATTATGTATGTATGTATGTATGTATGTATGTTTCTTTGAGATTTATTTTTAATTTTTTCTTTCCTTTTTCCAAGCTGGACGATAAGTGGCAAGGCCCTTTTGTTTAAATCAAGACAGCTCTTGTAGGCTGTGGTGGTTACCTGCATTGGTTGATGTATGCATGTATATGTACAAAATTGAGTGTATATATATATATATATATATATATATATATATATATATATATATATATATACATGTGGGTAAATTTGCACTCACAGATGTGCATGTCATGATAGAACTCAAGTGCATGTTGCATTATTGTTTATGTGTATGTGTTCTAATGTATTTTTTATGTATACTGTGATTGCATGCATATTTTCACCCAAGAACCTCAACTGGAAAATTCCAATGATGTTTTACAAATTTTCATTGGTCTTCTGATCGGTCAACTGTTCTTTTTTGAAGAACCCAAGCATTTCTAGGTTTCTATGCAGATCTGTTATTACATAGCCCAGTGCACTTTTGAGAATAGGAACAAAGGAAAATTTATAACCTGCATATAAGAGTTGTAGGTTTTTCATTAGTTTTCCATAGACA
>NC_068985.1:31058093-31059008 GCF_001194135.2 Octopus bimaculoides
TGGAAAGTTGCCATTGTTTTTGCATCTACTATTGCGCTTAAGAATATAAATATCTTATCGGACATACTGGCCGGAAGCACATAGCCTCTTTAATGTAGGAGATAAATATGCAGTGCTGGTCAGCTTGGTAGCAAAAAAACCCCAAAACAAAGAAAAAATCCCTTTTCTGACAGGGAAAACAGAGTTGCTTCCTCTTTGTATGATTCCAGCCTTGGCCAAAGGGACTAAGTTGTGTCTGTGCATTTTTTTTTTCAAACTCTGGTCCAAAAATGGGAAAGACCATGTTTCCAAAATGGATTTTCTGTTATGAGGACAGCAGCTAAAATTTCACTTTTCGAGTTCAAGATAGCACCTGAATCAGGCAATTTTTTTTTAATTATTGTCCTCACAGCTAGGTAAAGTTTGCACTGTTTGCTTCCATTAAAGTATTGCCCAAGTTCTTCCTACAGCTTCCAGTTAATTTTGTATGGCATCCCTTTCTTTTCTAATTACCATATATAGCTAGCTCATGTGGCAATCTTATTCCTCTCTTAGATCCTAACCAAGAATGTGTGATTATTTAGCCTGACCTTACAACGGCACTCTATTGCTCCAACATATTTCTGTGTATGTGCTCATTTGTTTTATAAATATATATATATATATATATATAAACAATTGCAGCGTGGAAGGTGTTTATAAGCCATTTAAGAAACACACAAAAACTGTTAGATTCACTTCAACATTTAAATTTAATTTGCCAAAATATTTTCGTCGCTTTGAGACAGTGACCTGTTCTGTACTGCATGGAATTTTGTCAGTGAACAGGTCACGGTCTCAAAGCGACAAAAATATTTTGGCAAATTAAATTTAAATGTTGAAGTGAATATAACAGTTTTTGTGTGTTTCTTAAATGGCTTATAAGCACCTTCTACG
>NC_068985.1:31059413-31061456 GCF_001194135.2 Octopus bimaculoides
ATTGGTCTTCTGATCGGTCAACTGTTCTTTTTTGAAGAACCCAAGCATTTCTAGGTTTCTATGCAGATCTGTTATTACATAGCCCAGTGCACTTTTGAGAATAGGAACAAAGGAAAATTTATAACCTGCATATAAGAGTTGTAGGTTTTTCATTAGTTTTCCATAGACATTCTTGTTTTCCCCATTCAAATCTGCTGGGAAACTGATGTCTGCAAGGGTACACAAATTTTGCTTACCATCCCAAACAACTATGTCTGGCCTGTTGGGCATACACAGACCAGTTTTATCAGAAGGTTCCACCAGTATTTTTAAATACATTATTTTTAAAGCTGTGGATACTTTCTGGTTCAGACTTACCTTTTGGTATGACAGTGAGGATAATCCTTCTTATGTAAAGCATTATATGCCATCTTAATGACAGTGCCATGTCTCATGGACCAGAAATATCTTGCAGACATTTTTGAGCAGCTACTGATGGTATGCATAATATCTTCCACATTGTTATGGCACAATTGACACATTTTATCACAAAGTGGGAGTTTATAGGCATTCTTATCTCTTTTGTTAATCAGGTATTTCATGCCTATCTCCTGTTCTTCAATAGCAAAGGCATATCCTCCTATGTGAGAAGTGATGCAGTTATTGCAAGTCCAGAAGAGGCTACTGATCTTGTCAATGTGGGCATTTATATTTACATTGGTCTAAAAGCAAGTGTTTTTGTTTATATAATCTGTCTTTATGTGGGATCAACATGATCATCTAAAATTCTTGAAGATGCTGTCCCAGCATGATCACAGTCAATGACTAAAGCCAATAAAAGAAGCAAAGCATATGTATAAAATATATATAAAATGTATATGAAATATACTTAAATATATATGAGAAATAGATGTAAAATGTATGTAAAAAAACAAGAAGAATTAATGGATAGCTAATTAAATATTAAGACACTACTCTAAGAGTTACCCACTTTCTTTCTCAGTTACTAATGCAGGAAATTAGCCAAATGCTTGAATCATTTCAATGATGTTAAAAATACTTATATGGCTTATTGTCTGAGTGACCTATATTTCAATTACAGACAAAATTCTATGGGAAAGTTACAAAGAATTACAGTAATATGTTTCTGACTGGTACCTTCAGTTTTCTTTTTCTTCTCAGTTTACGGATATTTTTTGGAAAAGTATTTTCAAAGCATATATTTACCAAATTGCTTTATTATTTTATGACAGCGAAACAAAACAAAAAAAAAATTACAAAGGGCAAATAGATAAGTGGTGTCAGTTCCTTTCCCTGGCACTGGTATTATGTTGTGATCTGGGTAAGGCATTAAAACTATTCCTACACAACTTACCTGGAGAAGAGGAAGCAAGGTAGAGATAGAACAAAAACTAATATGACATTTGAGTAGTTTGGTGGCTTACAATGTTTAGATTAAATCTTTTCACATGAAAAGACAATAATAAATGAAGGTCTGAATTTCTCTACTCAATTATACAACACAACCATATGGCATGTGTGTCTACATGTTATAAATAAATTTACATGCACGTTTAATAAACATACATTCAGCCTGGCTGTACATATAGATCCTGTGGTTAAACCACAGGGATCTCTGCAGAACAGATTGTAGGCTGCAAATACATTCCTTTGGTCTAACCATGGCATGTATTTGAACAACAACACTAAATATATGTTTATTACATGTATGCATGTAAAATTATTTATATCTTTACCATAAATAATAAGCTTAAGTACTTTACTATATATATATATATATATATATATATACCTTTTTCTTTTTAACTTGTTTCAGTGAGTACTTATTTTTTAAGCCTGGTACTTATCCTATCAGTTCCTTTTTACTGAACTAACAAACTGTTGGTTTGTTTATACAAACCAACACCAGTTATCAAGCAGTGGTGAGGAACAAACACAAGCATACATAGATATATACATTCTTTCTCTCTCTCTCTCTCTCTCTCTCTCTCTCTCTCTCTCTCTCTCACACACACACACACACACACACACACACACACACAC
>NC_068985.1:31061474-31064387 GCF_001194135.2 Octopus bimaculoides
TCTCTCTCTCTCTCTCTCTCTCTCTCTCTCTCTCTCTCACACACACACACACACACACACACACACACACACAGAGAGAGGCTTTGTACAGTTTACATCTACCAAATTTACTCATAAGACATTTGTTGACCTAAGGCTGAGGCTGGAGTAGAAAACACTTGCCTAAGGTGGTATACTGTGGTTTTTGCTTTTATTTTTTCCTTTCCTTATTGTTAAAGTAACAGGAAATCTCATTAACTACTTCTCTCAGCTCTACAGTCAGTGATAACTACACATATTGATAACTACTTTTTCAGGGTCAACATAGCAGGTCATATTTATCATAAGTTGAACAAATAAATATTAGACAGAATTGTTGGTTGACACAAATTGATTTAGAATTGAATGCTTTTTATAAACAACCTACTCTAAAGTGAAAATGATTGTAATTGCCATTGTCTAACTTCAGAACAACCATTATTGAGATGTTATAATTGTGACCATCCTGTTTATTTTAAAGCTACATAGGACTATATGTTTTAACATATCTGTTGCTGATTTAAATGGTATTGTGTGTTTTGAGGAAGATATAGTTGTTATTTCTAACAGATTCTGGGGTCGTGTAGTGGCTTGCAATTTATATTCAGAACAAAGTAACTGACGTAATGGACCTTTACTATAAACACAATATAACAGTTATTGAAAATTTTAACTTAGAAACTCTCACTAGTAATAACGTATTAAGAGTTAATTCTTCAGAGTTTTAGGATAAGATTTATGAATAGGTAGTTGTGGGAAATTAATCAATAGAGAAACTTGCTCAAGATTAAACATTGTATATTGTCTGAGTAGACATGGAAAATATGGATGTAATATTAGTTTCAAATTTTGGCAGAAAGCCAGCAATTTCAGGGGAGGGGCTAAATTGATTACATTGACCCCAGTGCTCAACTGTTACTTATTTTATTGACCCCAAAAGTATGAAAGGCAAAGTCAACCTCAGCAGAATTTTAACTCAGAAGTAAAAACAAACGAAATAATGCTAAGCATTTTGCCAGTGTGCAAACAATTCTGCCAGCTCACTGCCTTAAATATGGATGTTATATTAATATATGGTAAGCACAGATTATAGCTTAAACTATTTTATTACATTTTTAGAGTAGCTTCAGCTAATAGGAAAGTTTATCCTGGCAGGATTTGAACTCAGAACAGAGAAATCCAAAACAAATACTACAATCCTTTCAGTTACAACACTCTAGTGACTCCGTCTATAACTTATAGAATGGCAAAAATAAAACTTTCTGTAAATCTAGCACTTAACAAAAATTTAGTTCTCAATAAAGAGTTTACATTGACCGTAACATAAGTGAAGCAAAACTGCATGGGGTCGTTGAGAGGAAAATTCATTTTAATGTAGAATCTTTTATCCAGCTGCCACTTAAATGATGTGAAAAGGGAATTTTTTTTTCATCTTTTAATTGCATGTGAAAATATTAAAATGTAAAATCTAACATATCAATTTCTTTGGGATTGTTTTTCTGTTCATTCTAACTTTATTCTCTGTTGATTTTTAGTAATTCATTCCAACATATCAATCTCTAGAGATATCTAGTCTTCTGTAAGCACAAAGCAATGATTGTACAAGAAGTGGACATATAAAAAGAAAATAAGACTTAGATTATAACTATGCCAGAGAAACTAATTTATACTGAGAGAACTGTTTTATTATTATAGACAGATAATCATGTCGGTTAAGTATCAAATAATAACAGAAGGCAAAACATACAACAGGATAATAGACAGATTGTCCACTGCCAAAATGTTTCAAAAATTTCTTAAGAAAAGGATGTTTATGTTTTTTTATAAAAATGTTCTAATTTAAAAAACTGAAAAGTTAAAAAAAATATTTCCTACATCTCTAAAATACTAAATTTCTAAGTGGCCATATTTTGTGATAAAGCATTTCTTTTATACTGATTGAACAGTGTAGCAGAGCAAACTAGCTGTGATTATATTTTAAACATGTTTTTCACAATTTTATATCCATAGTTATTACTCACCATTCCAGAGTTATGCTTTGTTACTTTGTCTCTGTTGTAATTTGTTAGAAATAATGTTTATCAAACACTAGTTATGTTTTGACTAGTTTAGAATAACTTAAGAATTTCTCCATTTTTTCTTCTCCCCAAAGAATGGCTTGATAATTCCATTTATCATATAGGAACAAACAAGATCTTTGTTACTGTAAGATTCTTGTCTTTCTTCTTTTTGGCCTTTTATTCATTCATTCATCTTAGTGTTTCAACTAACACTGAGTCAGATCACGATATCTGTGGAGATGATGGGACAATAGTGTGTGTGTGTGTGATAATCCTATTCTTGTCTTTAGATTCCTTTGGCACAATGAATACAGTTCATTGTATTGTCTCATTAATAAAAGTGATGATACTCAAGTCTGCATGGCAAAAAATCCACTCCTGTCCAAGCTGAGTAGTTAGGGTTAGGATTGTTTCACTAAATCTAAAAGGATCAAATATATAGTTTATCTAAACAAGAAGTGAACTCAAGACAGTCAGCTACCAAACTATTTGAAAATACAAACATTAGTTTATCCTCATATATTAATGTGTGTGTGTATATATATATATATAAATATTTACATGCAGTTAAATATATGTCTGGTCATAGAGTATTAAAACATAACTGGAATGGTGAGTAATAACTTTATGACCGGACATATATTTAACTGTATGTAAATACATTACTGCTCTATCCTTCAGAATGTGCTTCTTTTTCAGATATATAATACATACAGGCACGCATGCATGCACGTACACACACACACACACACACACACACACACACACACACACACAGGGTGTGGTGAATAAACTGATATCTCATTTTAACAGATATATTTACCAAAATTACATA
>NC_068985.1:31064397-31070303 GCF_001194135.2 Octopus bimaculoides
CAGGGTGTGGTGAATAAACTGATATCTCATTTTAACAGATATATTTACCAAAATTACATAAAAATATCTTGAAATACTAAAGAGTAAATTTATTCAATAAAATTGCCATTGGCTTCAACTGCAGCCTCTAGACGACTTTGGAATCTCCTGCAACTCTTCTGGATGATCTCCTTGTTTAAGTTGGTGAATGCTGCCATAATTCTTGCCTTCAGTTCATCTTTGGTGTTACAGGGAGTTTTGTTGGTCTCTCACTCAATTGTGCCCCACACATAATAATGAAGAAGATAGCAGTCTGGGGAGTTAGGTGGCCAGATGCTAGAGGTGATGTGGCTACAGAAATTGTCTGACAGCCATGACTGGGTTCTCCTGTTTGTGTGGCATGGTGCAGAGTCCTGCTGCTAGACATGGGATCTTCCAGTAACCACCCTCTTAACCCAGGGCAGTACTACCTCCTCCAGGTGCTTGATGTTGACCTCCATGTTGAGTCTGAGGTCATGTGGGAAGATGAATGGAGGCATAAGATGTGATCACTGAAGGCACACTAGTGATCACTCCAAACATTATGATATTGACTGGATGTTTGATTTTTATCACTCTTGGTACATGCACTGTCCTCAGATTGTCCCCCAAACTTTCTGAAATGGTCGTATTGGAGCCTCCAGCAGGAATTTCAAGCAGTACAGCATGTCATCTCCAAATTTCTGGCAAAGTGAAAAGCGTCATGGTGATGTTTTTCTCACAGATGATGCCCTACTATACTGTGTAGTTGACAAAATCAAAAACAAACAATGTGCATGTGTGAAATTAAAAATATAAAGCCAGCAATTTAGTGGGAGGGAGAAAGTCGATTACATAGACCCAAATGCTCAACTGGTACTTACTTTATTGACATTAAAAGGATAAAAGATAAGGTCAACCCTGGTGGTAATTGAAATTGAAATGTAAAGTCAGAAGAAATGCATTAAGCATTTTTTCCAGTACAGTAACAATTCTGCCAGCTTGCTACCTTCTTGTATGCTAAATATTGGTTATGTATATATAGCAACAGCTTCATTAGCACCAAACAATATGCTGGATGTACATCTGGCTCTATATTGGGTTATTGTTGTTTAAACCCACATCATCTATGATTGAACAAATCTATGATCAATGCCATTCCAGCCATGAGCAACTGCCTTTTTGTATCTCTAGGGTTACATTATTCAATTATATATTTATCTCAGCTTTTGTCGTTTTCAGTATATCTAGGCATGCATTATCCAATGTGTCCATTCCCCACCTTTTTTTGTCAGAGGGGTGGATGTTATATGAGGGAGATTTGGCTGCTGGTTCCAGTAGATCAAATGACCTCATAAAGGCGTCCTCATTAGAATTTGTTTCAGTATTAGAAACAAATGGCAATTCATCATCATCACCATTTAACATCTGCTTTCCATGCAGGCATGGGTTAGACAGCTTGACTGGAACTGGTAAGCCAGGAGCTGTACCAGGTTCCAATCTGATTTTGGCTTGGTTTCTACAACTGGATGCCTTTCATAACACCAACCACTCCGAGTGTAGTGGGTGTCTTTTACATGTCACCAGCACTGACCACAACTACAATTTCACTTGACTTTAGCAGTTTTTTATCAACCAAGTTATCATGACACTGTGTGATGGCTGCAACAGTTTCAGGGCTGATGTAAACACAATAAGTTCATATTCTGAGATTAAACCAAACAGGTGTCAACTATGCCTTTCATCCTTCTGGGGTAGATAAAATAAAATACCAGACTAGGGCAGTGGATTGTCAAAATCATTAGAGCACGGAACAAAATGCCTTGTGGTATATATTCCTGCTCTTTACATTCTGAGTTCAAATCCCACAGTGTCAACTTTTGTCTTTTATCATTCCAGAAGCAATAAGCTGATGTACCAGTAAGTACTGGAGTTGATTCAATCAACTACCCATCTGAGTCAACATACAATGTGCTAGCATGGTACACTAGACCCTAAATTCCTGCCAACCATGGTGTTCCAACAACAGATAAAATTATATACAGATTGGAGTATACTTCCACCTCATTGATATTATCTGTCTGGAATACTATGCATGCATACATACATACATACAGTCTCATCATTGTCATCAACATTTAACGTCTGTTTTTCATGCTGATATGGGTTGGACAGTTTGACAGGAACTGGCAAAGCCAAGGGACCACACCAGGTTCCATAGTCTGTTTTGGCTTGGTTTCAATGGCTGGATGCCCTTTTCACTTGGAAAAAAAAAGAGAGAGAGGGGTAAGTCCTATTAAATTAATAAAGCAAAAGAAGACCATTCTAGATAAAAATACCAGAAGGCTATTTTCAAGAAGTGTAATGAATCAACATATTTTCTGCAGACAAGTATATTACTAGTACTTGTTTCATAGGGCAACACTGGCAAGTTGGTAAGAATATGGAAAGGCAGAATTAAATGGTGAAAGGCATTCATTTTGGTGCCCTACAAATTTTTGCCAATTCACCACTTTTTATCGTGATAATAAATATATTCAGTACAATCCGAATTGAATGTAATTTGATAGACCTAGATAGGAGGCTGTGTCAGCAGTGGTAGAAATCCAGGGAAGAAGGTTTCAGTGAAGCAAACACAGCAAACAAAATATACATTGTAGAGTATTAAGATTTCCTATACAAAGAAAAAAAACCCACTCATTCTGTTTTTTGCTTGCAGCAGAAAATTAAAATGAATGTGTGTGTGTGTGTGTGTGTGTGTGTGTGTGTGTGTGTGTGTGTGTGTGTGTGTGTGTGTGTGTGTGTGTGTGTGTGTGTGTGTGTGTGTGTATACATGCATACATACATATGTATCTCGTTTTTGAGATCTTTTCACCATACTTTAGGCATGGAATATTGATACACTGGAAATGAACTTGTAAATGAAAATAATAATTAACTTTACGTTCCATAGATGAGATATATGACTCAATGAAAACATCATTGAAAAAGGTTGTATGTTATTTTCATACATTTTTTATTGTCTATTTTGTTCTGAAAATTTATGGTGATGTATGTACCTAATTGCCTATTAGATAAATAAAGATGATAATTTTTTTACTCTGCATTTATTGCAAAGAATTTTTCTTCCTTGTTTTAAGTATAATTTTGACCAACCTAGACTCAAAATCAGAACTCAATAAATAGTTTAATGTCATAAGAACTGATAAACTTTCAAGAGACTATGGAATGATTCTTATTTGGAACAGTGGATCTTCAAGCACATAAAGCTATAAATAATGGTTTCAAATTTTGGCACAAGGCCATCAATTTTGGGGGAGCGGTAAGTCAATTACATTGACCCCAGTACTCAACTGGTACTTATTTTATCAACTCCAAAGGATGATAAGCAATGGTCGACCATGGGGGAATTTGAACTCAGAATGTAAAGATAAACGAAATGCTGCTTAGCATTTTGTCTGGCATGCTAACGAATCTGCCAGATCACCGCCTTAAATAAAGCTAAAAATAATACCTAGTAAATATTGGGTTGAAAATTCCTTTTGGATAAAAACAGCTCAAAAGCAGCCTTGGGCTTTATCTATTCAAAAGGGTTTTTCAACCCAATATTTACTAGCTGTTTTTATAGCTTTGTGCACCTGAAGATCCACTGTTTCAAAAAAAGAATTACTTCAATAAATAGTATTACAGATAAAAATATGACTATTTATTTCTCAATGGGAGAGATGACATAACACAGTGTGTGATGACTTTCCTTTTTCAAGGACAATAACAGAAAACCAAATAGATAGATTCAAGGAAAAGGAAATAGCATTGCTTCTTTATATAACTGATATATGGGGCTAAAAGCAACAGTAACATCCACCCTTAGGGGTCAGCCACATTTAAGTGGCAAATATACTTCACCTTGTCGTGCAGTTACTGTTAATACCTCGTTCAGAGATTTAACATTGCTTGTTTTCACTTTTTCGAGATCAGTGAATAATCTCACTGGAAAAAGGATATATGTATTTGCATCGGGACATTTTTCGCATCGAAGGTTGGCGATTGTCGTACGCTGAGGACGAGTAAATACCCAGAAACTCAAGTCCGTATGTATCACAGATCAAGATGGGAGGGATGACTTCCCTTTGCAAATACAGACAGGACACAGATGTGTGTCAATAGCCAGCTGGAGGAGATGTTTTCCTGGGGCTAAAAGCAACAGTAACATCCACCCTTAGGGGTCAGCCACATTTAAGTGGCAAATATATTTCACCTTGTCATGCAGTTACTGTTAATACCTCGTTCAGAGATTTAACATCACCTCGTTCAGAGATTTAACATATATATATATATATATATATATATACACACACTCTCTAATTGAACCTCCAACAAAATAATCTTGGATTTCAAAATATAGAAAAGAAAAAAAATGTACAGATTGCAAAAAGTTTCAGTAAAACTCTATGGCACCTCCTTAAAGAAGTACATTAACTGTAAGCAGGCATGTCAAAACATAGTAACAGGTTTTCTTTCCGAAGTGTAACTAAACTAAGTCAATTCTTGTGTTAAATGCTGACAGTGGCATTTAAAGTATTTTGGTTGTTTTCATTTATTTATTATCTTCTAGGGAGCCACTGATATCAGAAAATATTTAATGTGGTTTGGTCTTGGGTGTAATATTGTATGTTAGTTTTAAATTAAACTAATGGGGAAAATTCTTATCTGATACTATGCACATTAAAGTCACACTATCAGAAAAACAAAACTTTGGTAAGGAAATATTTCAGAGATAACTATGAAATATTTCCTTATTGTTGTTATTTTTATTTTTCATATTGTCGTCATTGTCATTCATTATTGTTGTTATTGTTGTTGTTATTGTTATTGTAATTTCTATCAAAAGTGAAAGGAACTAAATCAACAAATTCACTTTGATTCAATTCATTTTGTTTCACTTTCTTACCCTTAGCTATCTTTATATTAGTAAAGAAAGTACTAGTACTACTATTAGTAAGAAAGTACTAAAGCAAAGACATAGTGGTAGCAGCTCCAGGTCAGTCTTGATCTAACTAACCTATTATGAAGGGCATTCAAGCTCTGACCATCTCATTTTGTTGTTGTTGTTGTTGTCTTAAAGATAAAGAAGTACATTCTCAATGTATCCTGTCCTTTTTTCTTAAGAGACTAGAGTATGAATTGAATGTAATTTAGCTCCTATTTCTACCGGTCAACCAACTGCATAGATGCTCCCTGATAATAATCATAATGGAACTTATGCAAGAACGCATGGCAGTAAGTCAGGCTAATTTCAACTTTGAAACAACAATTTTATTCTGTGGTAATATATAGCTGAAGTTCCATGATATCATGTGAATCAAAACATTGAATATCTATTAAAAAGCCACTTTTTTTTATTTTCTCATAGAATATAAATATATATATATATATATATATACCCACACACACACACACACACACACACATATACATATATACATACATATACAGGGGTTGGACAAAATAATGGAAATGCCTAGCATCATAGCATCATAATTTTGAAATATCTATAAAACCGTCAAAAGCTTGTTTATTGTTATGTTGTTTTTTTTTATTTATTATTAATGTTGCTTAATATGTTTTGCTAAAATTGGTGTTTCTTTTCAGATATCATCAGAAAAAGGTAATTAAAATTCATTAAAATGACAGATCTATCAGACTTTCAAAGAGGTCGAATTGTTGGTGCTCATATGGCATGTGCTAGCGTAATGAAAACAGCCAAAATGTTTGGTGTATCAAGAAGTATTGTCTTGAAAGTAATGAGAGCCTTTGAGAAAAAGGGAAAAACTTCCTCGGTGAAACAAAACTCCGGAAGAAAACCAAATCTTTCAGATAGGGACCATTGGACTCTTACGCAAATTGTT
>NC_068985.1:31070404-31072904 GCF_001194135.2 Octopus bimaculoides
CCTGGAGCTGCACAAAACCAGATTTCACAGGAGGGCTGCAATCAGAAAACCACTACTTTCAAAAACAAATGTTGCAAAGCGTTCAGAGTGGAGTAAAAACCTACAGAATTGGTCCCTAGAGCAGTGGAAGAATGTTATTTTCTCGGACAAGTCATCCTTTACTTTATTTCCAACCACCAGCCAAGTATACATGTGGAGACAGCCAAAAAAACCATTTGACCCAGACTGCCTTCTTCCAACTGTTAAACATGGAGGAGGATCTGTGATGATCTGGGGGTATTATATCTTGGAAATCTGCTGATCCAATGGTTACCCTTCATGGCAGAATTAATAGTCAAGACTATTTAAGCATTTTATCTGATCAATTTCATTCTATGGTTGCGGGACTGTTTCCAGAAATTCCAAGCCAGAAACTACAGCCTAGAAGATGAGCCTCATTCTAGATCTGTAGAGCTCGACAAGGATATCCGGCAAACCCTGGTGGAACAAAATCCCATCATAACTGTTGATGAACTAGCAGAAAAACTTGGATTTGGTCATTTAACCATTCATCGACACCTGTGTACCATCAGAAAAGTCAGCAAATTGGGTCACTAGGTTCCTCACAAACTTTCCAAGTCTAATCGTGCACAGAGAGTGAATTTGTGTTCTTTGCTGTCATGTCTCACAAATGAACCTTTTTTTTGGACCGAATAGTGACCGGTAATGAGAAATGGGTTCTCTATAAAAATGTCAAGAACCAAAGATAGTGGGTGGGTTTTATATTCTTCTATACATTGGATATACAGATTTCACAAAGCAGGGATAGGCACAACTGTCTTCACACGACGTACTTCAAAATACTCCACTAAACATGATACTCTATTAAATACAAACTCTCAACAACTTCTTACGACTTTCACGAATTCTCAACAACTCATATGCCATAAACTCATTTAAACTCATATGCCATAAACTGCATACCATTATCAGATACTATGATGTCCAGGGCACCATATCTTGCAACGAGTTCATGAAGAAATTCTATTGTTACCATAGAGGTTGGCTTCTTCCAGCTACATACTTCTGGCCACTTAGTATATCTACTACAATCAGGCAATATGCACCATTTACTTGTCTAGCAAAATCTATACAAAGTCTGGTCCATGGACTGTCAGTTTTAGGCCACGGTTGGAATTTTACTGGTGGTGACTTGGCTGCAAGGGCACAACCTCTGCAGGATTTCACTAACTCTTCAATGTCATGATCCATTGTAGGCCAATATACGTAACTTCTCATAAGTGATTTCATTCACGAAATCCCAGAGTGACCAATATGAAAATCCTTTAATAAACACTTTCTGTAGTGCAGCTGGCACTATGACTCTTTGTGCATACATCAACACATTGTCACACAGTGAGAAATGGTTTGCATTTTTGTTGCACATATTTTTATTTTCTTTGGCTTTCAGTGTTCCCTTCATTTTTATAATGAATTTATCATTCTCTGACTTTGATTTTATGTCTGCTAATGTAACTGACTGTTCACGAATGACATTACACAGAACATTTTTAATTTCATTTTCACTCACAAAGTGGCAATCATAGTATCTTCAAATGAAATCAGTCTTGATAGACAATCTGCATGGCCTAATTTCTTGGATGGAATATACTCCATCTTGAAATCGTAGTTTAATAATATCATAGCCCAGCATTGTACCCTATTAGCAGTATAGGTAGGAATTCCATTTTTCAACCCAAATATTGATAATAACAGTCAGTGATCAGTCTGTAGATGAAAACTTCCACCATGCAAAAATCTATGAAATTTTTTTACAGCAAAAATGATCACTAGAGCTTCTTTCTTGATTTGACTATAATTTTTTTCTGCTGATATCAGAGAACATGAGGCATGAACCACTGCCTTCATGTTACCGTTTTTATATTTGTGTAGCATTACTGCTCCTATACCATACTCAGAAATGTCTGAAGCTACAACAATCTCTGCTGAAGGATTGAAATGAGCTAACAACAAATCAGATATTAATATTTTTTAATTTCATCAAATGCTTTTTGACAATTTTCTGACCAATTTCGTTTCCTACCTTTTTTCAGTCAACTATTCAGTGGAGTACTAATTTTGTGCATATTTGGGATATAATTTTGGTAATAATTTGCCAGTCCTAAAAATGCTTGTAAGGTCACTATATTAGTTGGAGAGAGCATACTTTTAATTGTGTCTGCCCTCAACGGGTCTGGTCGACATCCATTTGTGTCAATGTTTTGTCCTAAATATTTTATTTGCAGTAAGAAAAATTCACACTTTTCTTCACTCAAGGTAAAGCCATAATCCTTAACTTTTTTCAAATACAAATTTTAAGTGCTCAATGTGTTGATCCCCTGGATTTGCTTTTAATGAGTATATCATCCAGATATGGAATTGCAAATTCACAGTCCACTAACATTGTGTTCATAATCTGTTGAAAAATTGCTGGTGCAACTTTTAAACCAAATGATAACCT
>NC_068985.1:31077904-31091443 GCF_001194135.2 Octopus bimaculoides
TATTGTCTTTCTTTACTAAACTTATTGCTGCTTTCTGTCCCCTCTTTTACCCTTTTCAGACAAGTTGTAGTGCACTTGAGCACTGTATACAGTAAGCTCATTATCATTGTACCAATAACACAAGAACATGCCCTTTTGCGTATTGTTGCTGTTAGATGGCAAGTTAATAGAGCACCAGAAAAATTACTTTCTGGCATTTAGTTATAATCATCTGATTTCAAATGCTACCAGATTCAGTTTTGCCTTTCATGTTTCTGAGGTTAATAAAATAAAGTAACATTCAAGTACAGAGGTCAGTATAAGTGACTGTTCTCTGACCCCTGAATTTGAAACCATATATCTATGTAAACAATTATTATCAATATTTGGAATTGCTAGAGGTGGAGTTAAGGTGTCTAAGAAAAAATATCTTGGATCAGTTTACAAACCAGATAAGTTATATTGTTGTTGTGTTTGTGTAGAGCCATTATATACAAAGATGAGAAGTCTTGTATTTTTCCCTATTTGAGGAAGAAAATGTCTTTACATTTTGGATGATTTGCTAGAAGAAATTTTTTTGGAATTTATTGATATGGCCATTCAATAAAGTGGAAGTAGAAAAGGCTCCCACAAAGATAGTAGCAGTAATGAAAACAAGAATTCCTCCATAGAAAATTTCAACTTTTATACATGCACAATGTAGCACACAAATAAAGAACAATAACAAACATTTCAATAATGCAGTGAGAAAGAAATATTGAATATCAGCTTTAGAATAAACAAACAATGTTGGAGAGTTGTGTTACAAAGGCCAGTAGTTTCTTGTCTGAGAAATACATCCAGGAATGAATGCAAGGAGAAAAAGAACATATCTCTGAGTTTCAGGTACCCATAGAAAAATAAGTGAAAGGAGACTTGGCCAACGTAGGGAATGATGTCCTTTCCATTGACTTGAATAGGGCATACAGAAGCACATACCTGGTCTTTAAGACTAAGAACAAGGTGATGGATAGAGTTATTGCATCACACATCTGGCTACAGGCTGAAACCAAAACATATGGAGCAACAAAATGCAAGGGCCACACAAGGAGATAAGTATTAATAGGGATACTTGCCTGGAGATCACATTTGTGGCACAGTACTGGCAAAGCGGTGAGTGTCAAAGTGACTAGAAACAGCTTATCCCATAAATAACTTTATACATAAACACACAAACATGCACACACTATATATATATTTACAAACACACACACACACACATGTATATACATACACCATACACACATGCATACTTTCATGCACATATATACATCCACACATACACAAATACACATAGACATATACATACACACATATGCATGCACAGAAATACACACACACACACACACATATGCATACACAAACGTATACATACAGCCATAATGTTAAAATTTTTATTTGAATAATACATGAGGGCCACTGCATGTGTACATCAGACTGACTCTTCAGTTTTTCTTCAAGCCAAGGAATATCCTTGGACTGAAGCTGTACAAGTCCCCAAAAGTTAGTATAGTTAATATTGGAAAATTCACTTAAAACACTACAATCCTCGGCATGACCTTATTGAGTTATGTTAAGGTATCAAGCCAGAGAAACCTTGCCAAAACAGACACTGGAATCCAATGCAACTCTCAAGCTCATTAAATCTTCTGGGATCATCCAACCCATGCTAGCATGAAATGCAAACATTAAATGATGATGATAATGAACAACAGAATTTCAGTCATAATTCTCTAGCACTCTTGATTTCACACTAATTGTTGCTTGTAAACAGGGTTTAGTTGATCAAATCTCAACCATTTTTGTTCTGTGAAGACTTGGAAGTCTATGAACTTCATCATGGCCTGTTGATGGCAAGTACATTTGGGAACTGACTTGTCTTTTTCCAGTTTTCAAAAGTAAAAGAGTTATTATGCATGAACAGTTTAGAAGGGCAAACATAAACTTGACATAGGTCAGTGTGATAGATAAACTGATCTCTTAACTCTTTAGCACTCCTATTACTCTGTCAAATGTAATGCTTATTTATGTTTTAGTTGGAGGACATCACTCCAACTAATGCATAAATATTCCTCATCTCAGAAAATACAGTATTGTAATTATTTTGAATTGATCATGCATTGTCTCATAGCTTTGAAATTTCAATGTGAATGTTTATTTTTAGAATGACATTGTAGGGTAGGTGTGAGACATTGGATCTGATCAGTTTGAGCATAAAACAAGTTGAATATTTTGGCCAGATATGGCCTGTTTAAATGCTAAAGGGTTAAATTGCACTGCTTACCAAATTCCTAATGCTTATTTGCAGAGGCAACAGAAACAGTGTGGATTCAGGCAAAACATTCACTTCCAGATTCAGAGAAGCTAGGAACTAAAGAGTCTTGATCCATTTTTTTAAATCCTTTCTGTGATTCTCACTGTTAACAAAGTTGTTTTTGATAGTCTGGGAAGTTGTAAGGGTTACATATCACTTTTATCATTATCATCCTATTCTTCTTTATCTAAAATATGTTGGCACTGAATATATTGTTTTAAAAAACACTCAGTGAATGGAGTATTAATGTAAAAGTCTATCCAGCACAAACCATCCTAGCATGTTTTTCTTTGTAATCAGTTTATCTGTTTGCTACACCCTGCACATTTGATGCATTGACAATAAAACCATTTGCAATGGGCTTTTTCTTTCATGCCATAAGGAGAATTAATGTACAGTTTGGATTTGGAGTACAAAGAAAAATATGTAGAGGAATGAAAATTGTACAGTTTTACATCCTCAGAAGTCATACAAACATTGTAACAGCAAAGGGTAAATATAGAAAGATAGAAACTAGGATTTACAGTAATGAATGATAAAAAATGGAGAATAAAAATGAAGATAACTCAAATAAATAAGGCATTGGGTTAATTCTTCTACTCCTGAAAAAAAAAAATATATAAGTAATTTAAAAGGGCTGTTTATCAATATCAATTAACCGGCATTAACCAGCAGTTAATTTGCCAACATTGCTAATTTCATGATCCCTTTGCTTGCTCTGTTTGATTTATCGATTTTTACAGCTATACGCGGGTGCCTCTGAGAGAAAAACTTCGCTAAAATGCACATAAGGTCATGACACATCTCCTCTTAAAATTGGAGCGACATGCGTGCTAATTTGTGGACGTCATAAACTACATTCACGTACACACACATCCTCTCTTTTATATATATACAGATAATGCATCCTAGAACTGGCATTAATTTATTTTCCTTTTATGCAACCTAGATGTGAACTGAATTACAAAAGAATGACTACGATGTTTTTGATGGAGGAAGGATGCAGAGATAAACAGTCCATTGAACTGACCCTGTTTCTTAATATTAATTTCTAATATAAGCACAGTCTTAGACTTGGGGGGAAGGGCAAGGATATAACTAATTAAGGATATAAGGGAGCGAGAATATAAACAATTAATTCAGCCAACTTCCTAACTGGTATTATTTTGGCATTTTGTTCACCAATCTAATAAGTCTGTTAATTCTCCAACCCCATTAATAATAACAAGGTGCAGGGGATAAGATATATATACCATGACTCTGAGAAGCCTTTCTTGGCCAAATGCGAAATAAATAGACAGCCTATTAGGTGTGATGTGGCTACATTTCAAATTGTACTGAAGTCCACAACAGTCACATCCATTGATACACACACATACACACTGCAGACATCTACAGTTTGTAGTCACACACACACACACACACACACACACACACACACACACACAAGTACCACATGCGCGTGCGTGCATGTTTTACGCGTAGAGATACGGGTTAAAAGCATCTGTAAGTTCGAGTCAACAATGGAATTTCTACGTGGTCGCTCAACCTACTAGAAATAGTAACCAAATCTTTCCAAACCACACTCTTGAAAAAAAAACGGCACGTTTGATGATGTGGCGCTGGATTTCCGGAACATAGAAAAAGACAGGATCGATCAGGACTAACCTGGGGCTTAACAACATCTGTAAGTTACAATGGAAGATCATATTGTGAAGTCTAGTAACGGGCACACATAAGCACATACAAACGCAAGTATACAGAAAATGTATACTGCCATATTTGTAGTTACATACAATCATACAGTCAATAAGTAAATCTGTTCTTACATATCATACAATCGCATGTCTGCTCACAAACGACACAGACCCATAACGAATGTTGTTGTTGTTGTTGTTGTTGTTGCTGCTGTTGTTGTTGTTGTTGTTGTTGTTGTTGTTGTTGTTGTTGTTGTTGTTGTTGTTGTTGTTGTTGTTGTTGTTGTTGTTGTTGTTGCTGCTGCTGCTGCTGCTGCTGCTGCTGTTGATGTTGTTTCATAGAAACTTAGAGACAACAGTTACATCTTGAATTACATCCAACAATTATTTTTCTATATTCCCGCGCCCATTCTGCCCTTTGAAAAGAACGGATACACATAAAACCAGTCAAAGACCGCAGATAGCTTTATCGTGCCAGTAATCTGACCCAGATATCTAAAGACAGAACGGTGGTTTTATTTTCAAGATGCAAACGTGATATGTTTAAGGGTCTTGAATTTAAGTTTCAGTCATAGCTGTTCTCGTAATCGTCGTCGTTATATTAGGGGAAAATTTTTTAAATAAGAAAGAAAGAAAGAAAACTGAAGAGCTTTAATTTGTACATAAGACAAATTTCTCCTTCGCTTGCTAAATAGATTTTTGTCCATGGGGAATTATTTGAACTCAACATTGTTAAGCAACGGAAAACACTCGTTAATTGTGATACTGTATCTCCACTGTTAACAGCAGTGAACTTTCTAGTCTCTGATACATTATACATTGAATAAAGAGGGTAATGGCTACATTTTTCATCAAACGTCTGCTCCATCAGAGCTAAATGGCAACAACAACAATAAAAACAAAATCGCAGAACTAGCTGTAATTGGGCAAGACTTACCCCCGTCCCCACCCAAAAAAACACCCTTTTTTAACATTTTTTTCGACACAACACCCCCCACACGCACACACACACACACTTTTGGGCTACGGGGAACACGAATCTGCAAAAAAATTGGCAAAAATCGGCAATTTAAAATTATTACTCCCATCACCACCATTTCCTTCATTTTTTTACTTTTTTCAGAATTGTTTTTTTTTCAAAATATGTGGAAAAATACGGAGGTTACGATTCTAAAAAAAATTTCCAAAAATTTTTGTAAAATTTTTTTTCAAGAATTTTTTTTATAAATATGTGGAAAAATACGGACATTACGATTCTGACAAAAATTTCAAAACATTTCTGTAGTTAGGGTTGAGGGAAAAAAGTCAAAATTTAAGAATTTGGGCGGGGAGGGGAGTGGAGGAATTTCACAATGACGATTTTTGGCAATATTTCGGAACCTCCGTATCCGAAAAACGGGGATTTTTGGCAAAAAAATTTTTTTAAATAAACAAATTTAGGAGAAAATGGGGGTGGGGCGGGTGGAAGTCTTTCCCGTAATTGTTACCGTTGTTGAGGAGGCTGCTCGGGCAAGCTTGTAGTATCTGTAGCTGATTGTTGTTTACTCCCATTTCAGGACTGATCGAGCAGACTAATTATCAAAGGCTCCATAAGTCGCCACTTTGTCGTTTGTTTATCTAGTATTACATTGTTTCACATTCTTCTCTTTTAAGACAATACGATTTGATATGAAGGAAATTTTATTTCTGAAAGATCGAACAACCGCGTAGAGCAGTGATTCCCAAAGTGGGCAGTACTGTCCCTTTCGGGGCGGTGAAAAAATCCAGGGGACGTTGAAGAAAAGTGGGATGATAATGAGGTGGTCAAAATCGGGTGACATGTAAAAAAATATTAATAGGTTGATTAGGTTTAAGTTTTATTTGTGAAATACAGTTGTTTTGAATTTGCTGCAGAAAGTAATCTATATTTATGGTGAGGAGGGTGAGGGGGCACTGGGAATGTGGCCTGGGTGCCAAGAGGGGCGGCAGCTTGAAAAAGTTTGGGAACTACTGCACGTAGAGGATCCTTTGTTGGTTTGACTTGTTTGTCAAATGTATAGGGCGGTTCACAGATCCAACCCTCTCTTTAATGCCATGTCCCTGTTCAGACATGAACTCACCATTTAATAACATAAGCATGACGTAAGGTGGTGAGCTGGCAGAACTGTTAGCACACCAGGCAAAATGTTTAGCGGCATTTCGTTCGTCTTTATGTTCTGAGTTCAAATTTCGCCAAATTCGACTTTGCCTTTCATCTTTTCGGGGTCGATAAATTAAGTACTTGTTGAACACTTTCAATGTCATCGGCTTACCTCGAACCTGCTAGCTTTGTGCCAAAATTTAAAACCAATATAAGCATGACGTAAGGTACCAAGAGAAGTTAGCACTACGGGGTTTTTTCATCGCGTCGGATTTACTATTGTGCAAATGGCAAATTATAAAAGTCTTTTTTAAAGTTAATGGAAAAAATAAATATTGAACATTTACATTTTTTTCATGTTATCTTTTAGCAGGACTATTTGGCAATTGCACCTGGATCGCTATATCCGATGGAAAAAAAAGAATAAACTGAAGAATACAACTGCAATTCGCTAGAATATTAGCAACGTCATTTAAAAATCTGACCATTCAAGACTTCTTAATGGAATGTGTGTTAGAACAATTTCATCATTTTAGTCACTACTGAAAGACGATGGACGGCAGACATTAGACAGGACAGAAGACAGTAGACAGTAGCACAACCAGCAGCTGACCAGAGTGCGGTTGCAGCACAAAAACGATGAACGGACAACGACAGCAACAGACAATCATCATCTAACATCAAGAAAGAAACTCGTGACAGCGACTACTATGAAACCTAATCCAAGAACAATAAGCTTCGAACTATCTCGTTTACGGTAAAGCTTATTTGCAATACGAATAAATATTTTTTTATAAAAAATCTCAGAGATTTCAGTGTTCTTTATCGTAACACCCTAATCCAATGGCTCCCAAACTTCTCTATGCGCGCACACACACACACACACACACACACCTAATGTTTGATTAATTTTCATATTCTCTGCGGAAAGACGGAAAGGTCAATTTTCTAAAAAGTAATATATTAATTTATTGTTTTAGATTGAACCACAAACAGTACTGTGGGTGAAGAAAGTGAACAAAAAAGGTAACTTTTGGCACAGCACAAAATGAAAGTGTAAACTGAGCATTTAGAAAAAAAAACGGCAGACAGTGAAATCACGTCCTACTGCTATTGAAGTAAGGCTTGCACTTCTCCACTATTTTTCACTTGATGTTATATAATCCATGGCGCTTTCTTTCAACGATCATATATGCCTCGCCAGGATTGTGACATTTCGCTTCTCCGAGATATTGAAGGAGAACTTGTGATGATCAAATCTGATACTGAAGGGACCGTCTGTTGCATCCAAATATTTATGTACGTCTATCTACTTGCTGGGATCCTTTAACAACTCTGCGTCATATACAACGGTTTCTGTGTTGCATTGACCGATAAATGGACATGCAATATTGTCTCTACCTGAGAATTCTACTTGTTTCAGGTATGGGACAACCAAGATTTTCTTTATACTAGGTGGTACAGATAAAGAGGCTCTTAAGGTATGTCTTTTAAATGTTTATCTGTATTAATGCGTTTGAGGAAAGTTTCATCGACTAAACCAGAGATACTACCTACACGAGTTTTTACGTCCGGGAGGTGTGAGCAACAAAACTTTCAAGGAGCGTTTTATCTCGGTGGGATTAGGGTTGGATATGTAACTAATTTTATCTTTAAATCTGCTGGCGGTCAGGTCCTCTTGTAGTACGGAACCAGGGGGTCGAAAATCTCTTTACTCGAAGGCAGATTGGAGGAGGTATGTACTTGAATACTGGCGGACTGCACCATGAATATAAACGCTAAAGCTTCCACGGTCAGTAACTATCATCATCAAAGTCTGAGGGTACAGCACAAGACTTTCCACATCCAGGTTATCACATACAAACACACACAGATACACACACGTACATGTCCATACATGTTTTTAAGATTGATCATCTCCTTTCCTCTGCACGCACATCTACCGCATTCCGCCCGTACCCCAGCACCGACCTCACTGTGCAGGTATTTACCCCTTACACAGTGGTAGCATTGTCTGATCCTTTCCAAAGAGTATAACTGATAAAATTACCCTTCTGAGCTTTAACCGCATGTCTTTTTCGTTTCCGTTTTTTGTTGATCATTTTTCTCCTGATCTGGCTTCTCCCAACTCACATAAACCAGATATATTTTCAGACTACCGATAGTATGGAGCCGATGCTATACTTTTTCTATTATCCTTTGTGTCGAATGCTGGAATTAGTTTCCTTTTTTCTCAAACTCACGAATACGAAACCGATTGATAGAATCGGCAGAAAATGGCTCTATAATACAGTGCCTATTTGTGCTTCTGTGTGTGTGTGTGTGAAACATTAATTGATATGGGCAGTAAGACGAGAGGAGGATGTGAATGAACTCCTGGGATCTTTGAGAGCATGATGAAACGCCCTCTGTAACCTTAGAGCTGTTTCGACAGACCTAACTAAGCAGAATTTAAACATGAAATAAAATACTTCATATTTCAACAAGTCGTTATTTATGGATATTCACAACGCAAATTGGTTAGTGATACCAACATTGATAAGACGTGTAATGTTTCTTCGACGAAAAACTACTGTAACACTTCTCATCAACGAGGAAGCCTTTATTTTAGTCATGGGTAGACTACAACCCGCAGGACTTTCTGAATGGCACACCGAACGAAAAATTGCTTTGAATTTTTTTGTAATGCGGCACACCTGGTAATGAGTCATGTATCATGCGGCCCACTTCTCATAAATGTTTGCCCATACCTGTCTGTCTGATCGCTTCACGTGCGAGGAATAGCGACCAAATCTCCTTCAAATCACACTCTACGGTATTTTTTTTTTAATGCACATATTGAACAACGAAATACCTAGATGATCATGATGGGAATGCTCTTGATCATAGATCTGCCGGTCAAGGCTGACTTGGAGCGAAGCAACAAAACCTGTGTGGGGGGAGGTAAAATGGGTAAGTGAGGCAAAATAAGTAATTTCTGATTTCTTGTTATTTTTTCCTAACTTGTTTGAAATCATTATATTGCAAGTATTGCATCATCATTTTGTACTGTTGCATCAACTTTAGGAGTAAAAATTGGTCAGCATAATTGTCGTTGAAATTTGATCCTCAAATTTGATCCGACTATAATTGAAGTTGCTAATAAAGCATCAAGGTAATTCTTGGTGCTTAACGACCAAAATCCTTTTCACTGTTGGATTCCAAGTCAATTTTTTCGCCAAACTAATATCTAATTCGATAATTTTCGATTTTCAAAAAAAGCCGAACAAAATGGATAATGACAACTTTCGATAATTTCTTCTCTTTAATTGCATGGTGCGTAAATATATCGGGAAGAGAGCCACTCCAACAGATCGTAAAGAAGCTATAGAAAATATTTTATGTTGAGCTTTTAGATTTAATCTTGTTTCCTTAATTTCTTATCATGTGCCATTTTTCCATGATCTTGTTTCATTTGACCTAGATATTTTTAATTTTGTTGCATTTCTGGTCTTTCTGATGTCTAAGGGTGGATATTGATGTGTATGAGTTTTTTTTTTTCAAGTGTAATTCTAGAAAACGGAACAGGCAAATTTACCTTATTTTATCGTACTCATTTTGTCCCACCAAAATTTGTTTTTTGTACGATCAAAGAGAACGGAGATAATTTTCTGAGATAGTGTTCTGAATATGTTATAGTGTTTTTTAGACTTAGTTTTTGCAAGGTAGTGAACATTTGTTAAACATATTCAACTAGAACGCTGATCGCTTAGATGAAAACTTCTGGACTTCCAGGAACTGTGGTCACTCAAGTGGTGGCGGCATCTGGGCGCCCTCCTTCCCGATGAACCAGTCAGAATACATTTCGAAGTACCGCAAGTTACAGGTCTTAAAACTTTCGAGGAATTTCATGTTAGAAATACCATTTAAATTTTCCTCATAATATGTTCTTATATGTACTACTTTAAAAAAACAAGAGGGTTATGGGTCTGCTCGTTCAGAGCTGGCCTGGGGCTAAACAACATCGTAAGAATATCTCATTGATTCACTGTATTTGACATGGAGTCCATGGCCATCTCAAAAAGTGTTCTCTGCGATATCAACGAGAGGGATATCAGAGAGTAGGAACTCAGCAATTATAATTCGATAAATTCTTCATCATCCTTTTTGAACTGATTCTGTTTTAATTAACAATATTCCAGGGAGACTTTTTGTACCGGTCTCTAATAAGGGATTTACTTTGATCACCAATTATTTTTTCAACTGACAGTTCAAAAGCACAAAAGACAAGTTCGTCTTCTTAAACTCCAAGCCGATTTCATTCACATCTGCTTGGATGAATATTATACTGAGACAGAGCAATTTAGCTTTCGTATTGAGAGAGAAAGAAAACTGTTTGGCCCACTTCCATCGCTAGGTAGATACATGCAAATATATTTTGTTTGGATTTGAAATGTTGACTTCATTAACTTCAGCCAAATTTTCGATTGGGTTGAGCATATGTTACACAGAGTTCAAGTGAGTCTTTCAAATGACTACTGTACCCACATCTAGGACAATAGTGCATACAGACATCTTGGTTCCTATCAAAAAGAAAAATTCTAAAAATAGACTGTTCATTTGATAGTTGTGAAGTCATTCACCTATACCAGTGTTACCCAAACCTTTCGCGCCAAATCGTAATATTACCCACCTATCGGCCAAAAATATGCTCCATCACCCACCTGTGTAAAAAAAAGACCCTGACACCACCCACCGCCAACACAAAATCTCCTACCCCACCCCTGTATCATTTGACTCACACTATATCGTAGACTCGTTGCCTGGTTAGTGCCGTTTGTACTAAATATGCGGTTGTTTACAAATCTCTTATTGTGGGTTTAGTTTTGCCATTAGTGTCAATAAAATTCTAACGTTAACTATATATTTTTCAGACAGATTAACTTCTGGAAACTTGCGCTTTCTTTGACACTGATTTTCATTTTCCCCAAATGAACCATTGATCAGAACTACCGATGCAAAAATAATGATTTTATTATAAAGGAAAAGAATAAAACTTTTTAATGAGAACCATGTGTTTGGTGCGATGCAGCTAGTGCAGATACATTTGGTTTCAAACATGTCGAAAATTTTGGGAGTTCATTGAATGGTTTCTACTTCTAATTCAAGGGTTCGACTTACTACATGAGGTAACATGCTGATTCTCTCTGGGAGTTACGTTGACGTTAAGAGTGTTCATTTATGTGGAATACTCAGGCATTTCACGGATTGATTCGTAGAGTAGGCCATTCAGTTGATCGAATATTTAAATACACGTCGTCGAAATTGATGGAGGATCTGTACGTACAATAGGTGAGGATCGAGAAGACGTTTACTGAATAATTTTACTATAATACTAGTTTCAAATATTATTTACTTTGCATTTTCGGCATAGTATATAATTACATTATACTGTCATATTTAAGCATATATTGACGAGTACTATTTTAGCGTGCTATCTAACCCTAACCCTAACCCTAAGCTCTAAACCTGACCAACCTTAACTCTTATCCTAAACCCTAACCCTATTAATAACCCAGGTCAGAACATTGGAGGCATAAATGAAAATTACAGGAGTTTAAATCATAAGAGATCGATAAAAGATCAGTTGAAGAATGTTCATACTGGTTGTAATATATGCTGGTGTTCTCCCGGAAGTTATACAGTAAATCCAAATTACTGATATTATATAGTGGATAAAACTGTTCATCATAAGTAGAATCCAAAGCTGGATGCCAAGATGGAAAGTGTGGAGTTAGTTCCTTACAGCTGTTTCGAGAATAGATACGCAGATGGTGCGTTTCACTGCAACCAAAGAAATATATATATATCTTTTATGCGTGAGGTGGGAAGGTGCGCCCGCGTACATTTGTGTTTACAAACAAGTACTCAATACAGAAGCAGAGTGTAGCTATTTCTTATAGAGCTGAGATTAAACTCACTCTCTTTTTAATCCAGAATTTCATGAATGCCTGTTGCTGATCACGTAACAGTCTTTTGAAATACAAAGCACAATTTTTATAACATTGATCATATGCTTGGAGAGCCATTGAATGGAAAAGTGTGTGTATGTATGTATGTATGGGTGCTACTTTGGCGTGTGATCTACAAGGGAGATTACTTTAGGTTACTTTAAATTATGTTGTACATACTTAGCATTGTAAATGTATTTTTTCAAAATTCTTACGATTTTAATAAGAAAACTATATAATAATTAAAATAAACGCGTAGATCACCCACCAAAGTAAATTTTCTCGTATAGATCACACGGAGAGTAGCACTAATAC
This sequence comes from Octopus bimaculoides, assembly GCF_001194135.2. Taxonomy (NCBI): domain Eukaryota; kingdom Metazoa; phylum Mollusca; class Cephalopoda; order Octopoda; family Octopodidae; genus Octopus; species Octopus bimaculoides. The sequence continues at coordinate 31,090,358 of NC_068985.1, forward strand.
AAAGTAAAATAAAAAGTAACCAAAAGTAATCTCCTTTTAATTGTAGATCACACGCTAAAGTGGAACCTTTCTTTTTCTTAAGAAATGATGTGAATTTAGTACTGGTCTCTTGTAAAAATGCAACTGCCTTCGTCTCGTCGCTGATCACATTGTAAAAATTTTTACCCAACATCTTACGGGTTTTAGAAATTGAAAATAAACTTAAAAGTAACCTAAAGTAATCTCTCTTGTAGATCACACGCCAAAATAACACCTATGTATGTATGCATGTATGTATGTATGTATGTATGTGCTAAGACATTCTCTTGCTACTCTGGAGTTTTGTCTGTGTGCTCAAGGTCATCAGACAAGCTATGACTTGCGACATTCCTAATTATGCAGACAAAATTTCAAATTAGGAAGAGACAGAGATTGACACAGCTAAAATGAAAATATTACACACACACACACACACACACACACACACACACACGATACATACATACATACATACATACGTATGTTTACACACGCGTTCAAACATATGCGCACACAAATAGGCACAAATAAAGTCAGCGGAAAAGATTAATTTCCTGTGTCCTTGCTACATGTCGGAATGTCAGCCTAAACATATATCGTGCTAATGGTCGTTCATGAGCGCTACTGGTAACATGTAACCCAGTTGAACCTGTCACATGGTCGGGTCGACGGTGATTAAACTGGCAATCCCAAGTTTGTTTGATGATGAGGGTGATTGTTGGACACCCTGCGGAATGAAAAGTAAGACCCGTCGAAGGACATGGGAACTCATGAATAGTCAACGGCCATTCAACAATGTGTACATAAGTGTGTGTTGTTTATTTGTGTGTGTGTGTGTGTGTGTGTGTGTGTGTGTGTGTGTGTGTGCGCGCGTGTGTAAGCATATATATATTGTAAATTTTTAAACTTTTTATATTCTATATTTATACTTTTATGTTAGTACTTATATACTCCTTTTATATTTTTTATTTTTTACTATTTATTTTTTATGCTTTTTATATTTTTATTTTTTTCATATTTTATATTCCAATTATATTTTTATATTTCCATTTATACATTTATTCTTTT
>NC_068985.1:31092099-31092449 GCF_001194135.2 Octopus bimaculoides
TATATATATATATATATATATATATATACATATACGTGTATATATGTATATATACGTATATATATGTATATATGCAGATAGATAGATAGATAGATAGATAGATAGATAGATAGATAGATAGATAGATAGATAGATAGATGCTCGTATATGTATAAATATATTTTTTTCCGAATTTGTATGAATTTGTGTGACTATATCAGTTAAAGTTAAAACATGCTCTAATTTTCGCGTTCTTTAACAGAAATTTGATCTACTGCATTAAATGCCCGAAATGCAAGGAACTAAATATAGGTAAGATAGGGAATGCATTATCAGAGCACTCACCAGTCCACAGACAATAAATATATATA
>NC_068985.1:31092459-31092891 GCF_001194135.2 Octopus bimaculoides
ACAAGGAAACCGAACGAAAACAAACATGGAGGATCGTTAGACCAGAACGAAGGTAAAATAGCGAACGCTGGAGAAATATTTTCTTGGACAAGAGAAAAGATAGAAGAGAGAGATAGGATAGGTCCAGTACTTAGGACAGTCCTGAAGGAAAAGAGAGATGATCACGTAAGGAAAATAAAGATGAATGATGGTCACGTGTGAGCAACGACAGAGAGAAAAGGAGAAAGAGGGAGAGAGAGAGAGAGGCAGATTGGAAACGGTGAAAGGGAGAAAAAGGGAATTAGAGAAAAGGATGAGAGAGAAAACGATGGGGGAGAAAACAGTATAGAATAGAGTCGCATCAAAAAGATTGAGATAAACTTACTTGGAAATGGATGCGTGGCGTTCAATCAAATAATGATAAAAATAATAATAATAATAATTTTATATATA
>NC_068985.1:31096332-31097073 GCF_001194135.2 Octopus bimaculoides
AGTCATTTGACTGCGGCCATGCTGGAGCACCACCTTTAGTCGAAGAAGTCGATCCCAGGTCTTATTCTTACTAAGCCTAGTACTTATTCTGTCGGTCTCTTTTGCCGAACCGCTAAGTTTCGGAGACATAAACACACCAACATCGGCTGTCAAGCGATGGTGGGGGAGACTATGTTTGATTTTTGGTTATAATAAATTTTTATTACATTCTATATCTCCATTTTGTTATTTTTAATTCATATATAGAAGACCCAAAGAGTGGCAGGTAATGCTAAGTAAGTGCTAAGGACAGACCATAGATAAACTCTTGGTTCGATCGTGCATCATTCACACCACAAAACCCCTTCGAATGTGCAACATAGAATCCACGGCTCCATACTTGGAAATGACTAAACATGAACTACTATCGAAACTATCCGTCTGCCACTACCCTCCACGAAAACAATTTAATTTGTGTTCGTGGGAAGAACCATTTTAACGATGCGTACTGCCTTAATTCTTCGAAACGCCGGAGTTTTAATGGTGGCAGCTGATGAAGGGGATGTTTCTATGTGGCCTGCTTGTTTGTTGCACCTTGTTTACCATTTTTGTCCTTGTTCTTTTGCCACGTCATGTACCCAGTTATGTATCTATATGTACATGTGGATGAACGTATATACATACATGTACATATATATGCATATACTCATATATTGTTTATATATATATATATATATATGCATATATTCATATATTGTTTAT
>NC_068985.1:31097384-31098730 GCF_001194135.2 Octopus bimaculoides
CACACACACATACACACACACACACACACACACACACTCAAGCAGTGGGCCTTTGTACTGTTTCCGTCTACCAAATTCCACTCGTATCAAAAATAATTCTATAGTGAAAAGACTTGGCTAAATATAGCAAATATATGTTAGCTATTTCTTTACTATTTCTTCCAGTTCACCACACAATCGACATACGTATTATTATTAAAACTTGTGCAGTCGGAAATGTCTCAATTTTGGCAAAAATTTCATGTTTTCCTTTTACGCAATGGTTGCGGTGAGTGTCTTTCACATAGTAGACCTTTCCTAGGACAAAGGACATTGTAAAAATCTTTTCATATCCCAAACAGTGATAGGTTGGAATTGCAAGCCAGTTTTTCATCCATAGTCCCCAAGAAATTTAAGCTGGGCGTTTCTATACGCTTATTTGAATCACATCATTTTTCATCTTGACGGGGTTTGACCCTGGAGGAACTTTGAAAGTAAATTATTGCAACTTACTAAACATTACACGAAAAAATTACTTTCAATAAACTGAAAAGATTTCTTTTTTTATTTGATTTTTTTTTCTCTTTACTTGTAAAGCATATATTTGTGTGTGTATTTGCTGGAATGTATGTGAGAGACCCTAGTCTTCCGGAACTCTGATGAAACAACTGAGGCTTCTTTTGCATCTAATGATATCGTCTGTGAGGCAAATGCATACGTTGTGTAGAGTGAGAATAATCATATGCAAGGCTTTTCCTCACTTCAAGCGCAGGCATCGCTTAATCTTCAACATCTCTATCATGCGTTGCATATTGTGGCTGGCCATAGTCGAAAAAGGCAAAACCCTCAACGAAAAATTACTTGATGAAATGAAGGCACGTGTCAGCATGGGTGATAACCCCTATAAACACCTACTGTAAGATGGGCTCATCGCTGTCACATCTGTGCTGATTTAAGAAAACAATCAAATGATGGCATTGCTCATATACATATACATATATACATATACACACACACATATATATATTATATTATATTATATTATATTATATTATATCATATTATATATGATATGCATGTATGTGCGTGTATATATTTATTTTTTTCTCTAATTCGTTAAATTGTTTTAGCTACATCATTATTTGAACCCCCCCCCCCTCTGATATGTGGCATTTGGTGAATGAGGGAGTTTGATGCTGCTGCCCTCATCTGTGCCTCCTGTCATGAGGTAGGCTCATCTGGAACCCTTGACAGGAGGAGATCCAGTTTTATTTTGAAGACACCTACATCTACACCACTTTGGAAAAATATTGAAGAGCTTTGGGACCTTGCAGTATCTGGTCCTGTGTTTTGATGGTGATGCCGCG
>NC_068985.1:31099591-31104001 GCF_001194135.2 Octopus bimaculoides
TATATATATATATATATGTATGTATGTATGTATGTGTGTGTGTATATGCTTGTGTATCTGTGTTTGTCCCCCCATCATCGCTTGACAACCGATGCTAGTGTGTTTGCGTCCCCGTCACGTAGCGGTTCGGCAAAAAGATACCGATAGAATAAGTACTAGGCTTACAAAGAATAAGTCTTGGGGTCGATTTCTTCGACTAAAGGCAGTGCTCCAGTATGGCCACAGTCAAATAACTGAAACAAGTAAAAGAGTAAAAGATATATATATTGTAGTTATACTATATGTGTTTTTGTATGGGAGTAAGGATATAACTAGATAACAAACCCATCACTCTGTGAGGATGAGGAAGAAAGGGTTGAAAATTACTGACATGAATGTTTATACGTGTGTTTGTGTGTGTGTTTGTGTGTGTGTGTGTGTGTGTGTTTGTGTGTGTGTGTGTGTGTGTGTGTGTGTTTAGGTGTTAACATTTCTTCCTTTTACTTTTATGGTGTGACTTCAGGTAGAAGAATAAATAAATGATATTATTATTAGCTTTCTGTCAAAGTTTTCACTCTCTCTCTCTCTCTTTTAACAGAATAGATAAGAAATTGTTTCTACTATTCAGCAGCACTTGTGCAAAGTATATAACGTGTATTTGTTCCATATCATCCTGTTTTGTATTATATAGAGTAGTCTTTGTAATATACTTCAGAATTATTGTTATACTCTCTTATACAAATCATGAACATAGTGCGGCACATTGTTCCGGGTTCCGTCGGGCAAAATGTCTTCTTCACTTACCTCGAGCCGACCAAAGCCTTGTGAGTGGATTTGATAAACGGTATGTATGTGTGTGCGTGCGCGCGCGTTCGTGTTTGTCTATGTGTCTGTGTTTGTCCCCCACCACCGCTTGACAACCGGCGTTGGTGTGTTTACGTCCCCGTAAACTAGTGGTTCGGCAAAAAACACCAATAGAATAAGTACCCGGCCTAAAAAAGTAAGTCCTGGGGTCGATTTCTCCGACTAAAACCCTTAAGGCGGTGCTCCAGCATGGTCGCAGTCAAATGACTAGATACATGCATACATGAACACACGCACATACATACACACACACACAGGCGCACACACGCACGCGCACACACGCACGCGCACACACGCACGCGCGCGCGCAGACATGGAATGGTGTTGTATCGCAATTGGACAAGATTAATGTCAGATATCCAGACGAAGAAGTTGACAGTTCGACCCACACCACGAGCATCCTGCAAGTCACTAAATCAAAACATTTAACTCTCACTCGATCCAGCTGTGTTTCCATGTATCACCAACAGGTACAACAGTAGGATCTGTTAATTACTAACGAACGAAAGCTTCGTGAGCTGATCAAGTCGAGGTCAAACCTGGCTGGTGGTTCGGATTTGGCAACGGGGAACCATTGCTGAAATACATATAGGTGCAGGCATGGTTGTGTGGTTAAAAAGCTCGCTTTGCAACCGCATGGCTTCAGGTTCAATGCCTATACGCGGCACTTTAGGCAAGTGTCTTCTACTATAGCACTGGGCTGACCAATGCTTTCTGAGTATAATGGATTTAGTGAACGAAAACTGTGTAGCAGCCTGTAGTGTATAAAGATAGATAGATAGAATAGATAGATAGATAGATAGATAGATAGATAGATAGATAGATAGATAGATAGATAGATAGATAGATAGATAGATAGATAGATAGATAGAATGTGTGTCTTTGCGTTGACCTCTACGCTACAGCTTGACAACGGTGTTGGTTTGTTTACGTCGCCATATCTAGTGTTTGAGCAAAAGTGACCGGTAGAAAAAGTAAAGTACAGTAATCTCTCGCCATATCGCGGTTCACCTATTACACACTCAGTACATCGCAGTTCACCTATCGCATACTTAGTACATCGCGGAATTTTTTCTGGCTAATACACGTAAATTTAGGGCGGCGAGCTGGCAGAATCGTTAGCACGCCGGGCGAAATGCTTAGCGGTATTTCGTCTGCCGTTACGTTCTGAGTTCAAACTCCGCCGAGGTCGACTTTGCCTTTCATCCTTTCGGAGTCGATTAAATAAATACCAGTTATGCAATGGGGTCGATGTAATCGACTTAATAACTTTGTCTTTGTGTTTCCCCTCTATGTTTAGATCCCTGTGGGCAATAAAGAAATATATGTAAATTTATATCGCGGACTCCTCGGTATATCGCGGGTTTCTGCGGCCGATATGTATTTATATATTTTAGATTTTAATTATTTCTGTGGGAGGTTTTGGAACGTAACTACCGCGATACTCGAGGGATTACTGTGCAAGACTTTAAAAAATAAATCCTGACTGTATATCTTTCAAGGCGGTGTCCCAGTATAGCTGCAGTCTAATGATAAAAACAAGTGAAAGTTAAAAAAAAAAATAGAGATCAGTAAAACCCACTAGCAGTTTGTTCCGTCTCCTGGCGAGACCATCAACTTTGTAAAACACTAGAAGGCAACAGCGACAACAATATATTTATCTTGGGGCATCACAAAAGCAAAAATACAGGGTTGGCCAAAAGTCACCCGACAGTAAATCAAAATTTCATAAATTCTATCTGTAATTCTGTATTGACCCGGATGGAAAAATGTGTCTCTCAAGAAGGACTTCAGTTTGAACAATTTTCATGATGTTTCATATTTAGATGCTTTTATTAAATTCATTCAGTTGTTAAACATAAATAAATTTTGGAATTAAATGGTTTTGATTTACTGTCAGGTGACTTTTGGCTAACTTTGTATATGAATAAAGTATTCCGTAGAAGACTATTTGTTCCGCTAATCGCAGCTTGTCCAGCATCCTTGTTCTTGTCTACCAAGAATGTTACAGAATATAATTATCTTTCGTCCGCGAAAGAGCTCATCTTCATAGAAAAGGTGAAGATATGATGTCGATGTGTGTTTTCTTTTGTCTCCCCACCACCTCAAAGGCATTAACAACAATCAAATTTGAAGTACTTAAGCCGCTGCCAAGAATTTCCGGTAATTTTTCAGATTAACACCCGCACGATCTTCACTAGGGTGTTAGGGTTAGGGTTTTAGGGTCAGTGTTAGGGTTTTAGGGTCAAGGTTAGGGTTTTAGGGTTAGTTTTAGGGTTAGGGTTTTAGGGTTAGTGCTTAGGGTTAGGGTTACGGTTACGGTTAGGGACGGAATTCCCTAACCCAAACCTTAAAACTCTAACCCTAACCATAAAACCCTAACCGTAACCCTGACCCTGACCCTAAACCCTAACCCTAACCCTAACCCTGACCCTAAACCCTAACCCTAAAACTAACCCTAAAACTAACCCTAAAACCCTAACCCTAACACCCTAGTGAAGGTCGTACTGGTGTTAATCTGAAAAATTACCGAATTTCCTCCTCACATTTCCACAGTGATTGACATGTGTAAAAACGACGGAGGCCTGTTGCAGCTACTCGACATGCTAGAAATACCAGCTAAATTTCCTTCATATCAAACCCTTCCGTCGTAAAAATAAAATAGGACTTATTAGATATCGTCCTAGATAGATCACGCCTGAAAAGGAGAAAAAAAGAACAGACAGCATAGTCACGACCTTACACCATAGATTTTCTCAATAGTGATCGATATGTCGATATGCTAGAAATCATATACTACACACGTGATACCCTATAAGTTTATAAAGGAACAGACTGGAGAATGTAGTCTTATTAATCTTGGATTTAAACGACACCAACAATCAACACAAAATCTATAAAACATTAGTTTCTTTTATACTTGACTCAAAATTCCAGATTAAAGAAAACTGCGGACATTAGATGTTGTAGGTTTCGTTCCTCCACCACTACAAAGAAAAAATTTGAAAAAAAAAAAAAACAAGTAACGGTGATTCTGAATGAAATGGGTATCAAAACTGTATCACAGATTCGATTGACCGAGTACTATAAACATGACGTCTTCAAACCAAACCAGTGAAGAGGTCAGTTAACCTATAACAAATAGTATACAAATCTCATTCTTCTCATAACATAACCGTCTTTAAAACACAAGGGTTGGTTGGAAAGAGATAAGTCGGACACTTCAATATGATAAATACAAAACGACAGGATGATCGTGCTTGGAACGTCTTTAATGAGAATCGAGCTTCACCAGGTCTGAACTAGTGCTAAGTATTACAATATATTGTTGTTCTTTAACCCCGAATTTAAAGAGGGCAGTGAGTAAAAAAAAAATTATGGTAAAGTGTTGAACAAAGGTTCAGAAATCAAATCACATCGCAGTTAATACCGCCTTTCAACTTTCCATGGTCAATAAACTGAGTAAGTCATAATACGTCGTATCAGGCAATGAAGCGTATATGTATACGTGCGTGTGTGTGTATACACATATATACATGAATACTTTTGTATGCATTTACATATATA
>NC_068985.1:31105674-31106601 GCF_001194135.2 Octopus bimaculoides
TAACATTCGCGTTAAAAATATTGCATATTGTGTTATAAGAGGGAAAAAAATTGTGAACTGAAAAATTGAAAGTTAATAACAATATTTGGAAGGACAACTAAAAGTTTTAGGATATGGAACACAGACAATTCAAAGGCTGAATAAGAAAAGGCTTTTAGAGATTCTTACGAGTATATAAATTTTGTTGTATGTGTGTGGCGGGGGGGGGGAGCGACGAGTAAGGGATTGCACATACAAAAGTATTTACTGGTGTGCACGTGTACACATGTATGTATTTGTGTGCATATATCTTAGCACGTCGACACATATTGTAAAAGTGCATACACATATTAATACATACATCCAAACAAGCACTTGTGCACACATGCAAACATACGTGCCTAAGTATAAAAAATTCTACTTACTAGCGACGACAGTAGGTAATCCAAACGTAAATAAAAGTAGTAAAACTCCTAGCAATACATCTCCTTTCTTTTCCTCATCCATTGTAGTAGAAATTTTCTACAAATCCCACAAGCAGCGTAAAGCAACAAGGAGAGATAAAGAATTAAGGAACTGACAGCATACCACCATAACAGACATTGGAACTTGGCAGCTATATCAGTTAAGTTCCTGTTGTGGTGTGATAGGATGAAAACACACTGAAATGAATGAATAAAGAAGTAAATAAATCAGAGATTTTTTTCAAAAGAGAATTACTCGGCTCCTTTAAGCTTTTGTTGCTTCTGTTCCCCCACCAGCACAACTATCACGTGACTTGCAGCCCTCAAAAGTTCTGAATTTAGAGGGGCATGAGTAACTAAGAACATGTTAGAAGATATGTATGTGAGTGCATAAATGTATATAGGCATATATAAAGACAGCGATAGAAAGAGAGGGAGAGACAGAGAGAGAGAGAGAGAGAGAGAGAGAGAGAGAGAGAGAGAG
>NC_068985.1:31112611-31113515 GCF_001194135.2 Octopus bimaculoides
ATATATATGCATATATATATCCACATATATATACATACATGTATACATATAAATTTATATATATACATAAATATATATGTACACATATATATACACATATATACATGAATACATATATTTATACATATATATACATACATATATATATATACACATATAAATACCTATATATATACACATACATATATACAACTATACATATACATCTATGCATATACATCTATATATATATATATATATATACATACTTATGTGCAGATGGATATACGCATATATACATATATACATATATACATGCAAATATATAGATATATATGTATGGATGGATGGATGGATGGATGGATGGATGGATGCATGTATAGATGTGAGATATATATGTGAGATAACAGTTTCACTTTAATAGTTTCAGTATTAATAGTGAACCTATTGAACTGAAAGTGTCTCACATTATAATAGAGACGTTATGGTTTCACTTTTGACAGATAATACTGAAATAGAGTAAGAGATAAGAGATTGCCGCGGGCTCGCATTAGACGAGAAGTTGAAAATGTGTTTGGCCCATGACACTACATTGACCCTAAGTAAGGCATGTGTAAAATGTGAATAAAATTGGTTGGGTAGTTCTCGAGTTTTAGTGATACACACATACAGACAGACAAACACACATTCTCAGCTTTATATAATTTTAGTGCTTTATTATTTAACACAATCACCGGTTCGATTTCCACTCATTTACTTACCTATTTTTTTCTAAAATTTTCGTTGCGTCTTGCAGCCTCTATAAAAAAAAATCAATAAGTAAATGAGTGGAAATCGAACCGGTGAGTGTGTTAAATAATAAGGCACTAAAAAAGAATGACTCTCCCCACACACAATAAATATGCTTCAACACACGAATTCACAT
>NC_068985.1:31113525-31114474 GCF_001194135.2 Octopus bimaculoides
ATATATATATATATATATACGTATGTATGTATGTATGTATGTATGTATGTATGTATGTATGTATGTATGTATTATATGACCAGCTTCTTTCGGTTTCCGTCTACCAAATCCACTCACAAGGATTTAGTTGGCTCGAGGCTATAGTAGAAGACATTTGTTTTTACAAATTTTCGTGCAGTTTGTTTTGGATTTTTACTCAACAACGGTTTTCAGAAGCTTCATATTGAATGCAAGTAATTATCAGTTATAGATTAGACTGGTGCATTATCTAATAGAGGAGTGACGATAGCCGAGTATGTTATGTTTATTTGTGGAAGAATTTGCTGTTGAGTGGGCAGGGCAGTAAAGTGGGCTTCTGGTGGTAGCAGATGTTGTGGATTATGTACAGGGCCGGCTCAATATACCAGGATGTGATGCAGTTGCTGCTTAAAATAGGGCAAAATGTTTTTAAATAGTTTTAGGAAGTGTTTGGCAACACATATTACTACCAGTAGGTTGCACGATAGGTTATACCATAAACTTTACCTGTTCTTATTTCTAAAGGTGTTTTCTGATAATGTGGTCTTTGTAATTGCTTAATTTGAGGACAATGTCGTAAGTGTATATGATTGCATTGAAGGGAAGCATATATCGTCGTGGAAGTTTGACATGTCTGAAGAGATGTTCTTTGTCCCTAAAAATAACCACAATAACCAAATCCATTCCACACACACTCAAACACGCATCGATGAGATTTTTATCTAACGCACTTGAATTTTGAGGAGTAAACTTTAGTTGTGAAGTCAATTGACGTCATTACCAAATATTGTTCAGTTATGTTTTCTATTATATTTTAATTACATTTTCCTTACTGCCGTTCCCTACGCGAATACATACACACACACACACACACACACACACACACACACAAACACAGAAATATATTGTATGTATATATATATATATATAT
>NC_068985.1:31114901-31118484 GCF_001194135.2 Octopus bimaculoides
CGCTTTTTTTATGGTGAGCTGAAATTTTTCAAGCGCAAGATCCAAATTTTGAACGAAGTGCATAAGTTTCTACTACCATAACAAATGCTTCTGCGTGTTACCGAGAAATTTATAGACAACGAAAAAAAGCTTCCTCTAAGCAAACAACCCTAGACTTGTTTTTTCAAATGAAATCTGCAAGTCTGTCTACGATTGCTTGTGATTTGATGATCGCGTCTACAAGTGATGGTGTGCGCGAGTCTAGTGCGAGTGAAAGTGATTCAGAAAACGATTATCGTTATAATAATATTTTTTATTATAAATTATCTTGATATTCTTTTTACTTTACAAAAAATATTCTTTACATTCTACTGTTGTTTTATTGCCATTTATTTACGAGTATTATAAATTTTATAGGTCATGGTCAGTTAATTTTGTAAAAAAAAAATTCCAGGACGAAACTCTACTGGCAAAGCCTTGAGCGACTCGGAGTTATCCCTCTTATTCCAGTATCAGTTATGTCCACGAAGGGGTTGCCGAAGACGTCCGGGTCTGTCACTGATGGACGCATTACTGGTGCTGTTATAGCTGTTGGTATTACTATCGTAGATGCAATTGCTGCTTGACGTGCTGCTGGCGTAACTAATGCAGTCGAAGCTGTTGCAATTGCTAACGATGTTGTTGTTATCGGCGGGTGTGTTGTTAGTATTGTTGCTTGTGACAAGGAGGTCTCCTCAAATCTCAGGAATCTTTCTTTGGATTATTCAAGAATGAAAAATTGTTTTTCTGCAGGTCAACAATGTGAGTTTCAATTTCAATATCCTCCAGCTCTTTGAGTTCAGTTTGGGCGTTGTGCCAAATGCACCAATTACAATAGGAACTATTATCACCTTTGTCTTCTATAATCTCTTCTCTGGCTAAGTTCCAATATTTTCCAAATTTCTCAATTTCTTGGCTTTCCACCCTTTTAACATATGGTATTTCTGACTTTTATACTCATAGCTGGTCTCTTTGCTTTTATAGTATAGTCAGTCTGCGTGAGAAAGTTTCATAAGATCTAGCAATTATTATTATTCATTGCAGCCTCTGGATCGTGCTCATGCCATTTTTCTGTTACTTTGAATCCACGCATTAACATCTCAGCGCAGTCTCTTCTGACATAATCATAACTGCGCTTATACACTTTTGATGCAGTCACTCAAGAGATGGTTAATGCAGCAATGCAGGGATAATATCAATGCTTTTTCCTTTTTCATAAATTCTGCAATTGCCCTCTGACTGACTTTTTATCAATCTTTGCCGTTATCATTTTCGTTTTAATGGCTTATTCCTGAGCGGTTATAACTAGCAAATCAGTTTCAGGTTTCCGTCTGTCACTCACAACCCAACAGTTTTTACTTCTAACATTTTCAGCTTGTAGCCTGAATTGGCCATGTAATTCTTCCTCTTTTCATCTACTCGTCCTGGCATGTTTCTTTCTGTTCTTGAATTCTCCTGCTGTTTCAGTAAGTTTTTGAATATTTCTAACTGCACCAGTATTCTTTCTCAATACACGCAACATAGTTTTTCAAACCCAATATCACAGTATCGTCTGCATTAACCAGTTTCTGTCTCCTTTCTGTCTTGGTAGGTAGAGCCTATGATCCATATATTCATTACTTTGATAATATTCCTTCCATTTGTGTTGTTACGAACACCTTATTAATCTTTCTCTTGTACTCTTTGGAGATCTCCTTTATCATTTCTCCTTCCTTAATCCTATAGTCTTGTAGTTCCCCTAGATACTTGTATCCCCCATTATTTCTCAATGATCTAATATCATCTTGCAGAAATTTTATACTATCAGATTTAATCTTTTGGCCTCTCTTCATAATTAAAACTGCATGTCTGTGTTTGGTCTAATTCATCTCAGTTTTTCTAACTTTATTTGTATGATACTAGTGTTTTAATTTTCCTCTCTTCAAGGTCGCTTTGACACTTTTCTATTTCTTCGATAAATCCGTGTAATATCTGCAGTAATGTTTCATGTTGTTTATTATTTGCAGCATACGACTTGATATTATCCCTGCACAAAAGATGATTAATTGTCTTAACACATCCAGTTCTTTCATATGTGTCAGTCAAATAGGTCAACGTCAGAGAGAAAAGAAGTGAAGAGTGGAAGTTCCCTTGGAATATTCCTCTACTAATGGGGATGAGTTTAGTTTTACAATTCTCTCTTTGGTTTCTCACTGCAAAACTAATTCCATTTACTTACGACGTTTCACGTATTTTCTTAAGGCACGACCTTATTCATGACTAGTGTTTCGAGAATCCATGTATGAGGAATACCATTAAAAACTTCCTTTTGTTATTCCCTGCCATATTTAGATTTTTTTACGTCAACAGTTTTTCGGTTATAGCTTTGTTGATCTGCTCTTCCAGAAACAGGTTTTCTTGTAGATGATGGTTCCTGCTCAGAAATATTATTATTGTTATTTTGGTTTGGCTCAGGTTCGGTCTTATTCCTGGTAGTATTTATGTGGGTAGCTGGTTACTACCTGTAACCCTCGGTATCCACAAGTTTTCAGCAGTCTTTCGAGTGCTTAGAACCTTCCTGATAATCTTTGCTGTCCCTAAGAGATAAACTTTCTGTAGGAGTTCTACCGACCATTCTATTTCAATCTGCTTCAGCCATTTGTCTATATCTTCGCTTACTGTTCCCAAAGCACCAATTATGATAGGCACGACCTTTACTGTTCGCATGCTCCAAATTCTTCTTATTTCAAATTTTCAGGGATTGTAGTTTTTTTTTTTTTCTACCTCTTTCTTTACGATCCTGGAATCAAACGGGCATGATGGGTTGATAAATAAGCAACTTCGCTTTTCCTTATGTTATGTTTGGTCTATTATTTTCTAACTTCTTCTCTGATTGAATAGGAAAGTCCCACAAAATCTTACATTTCTCCAACTCCAGTACTCTTTCGACTCGGTGATTTACCATGTGTTTCCCGCTTCAAATCCCCATTTCTGGCACAGTTTCCAGTATAAAACTTTTACAACGTGCCTCCATTTCTTATATTCTTCCTGTGCCATCTTGGCCATTCTGCCACAATGTGTACCACTGTCTCGTTTCAAGTTTCACATGCTCTACATTTTTCTGACGCATTCTCTCCATATACATTTTTCTCAAGTTGTTTGTTTTTATTGCCTGATCTTGGGCAGCTACAATTAGGCTCTCTATTTCTTTTTTAATTTACCCCTTTTTTAACCAATAGATAGCCAGATGTAGAACAAATTATTGTTGTTATTATTATTATTATTATTATTATTATTATTATTATTATTATTATGGATCTATTTCAAAACGGGGGCACCAGTTTTCATTTATGTTTTATGTAGTGTTTTTGGTACGGAAAGACTTTCAAACTTCGTATACTTATCTATTTTGTGTTATAGAACAGAAAAAAATTTTTGTATTCGAATTTATTTCATGTAAAAAATTGTCTTATTTCGATAATTTCTACTAATCACTGACGTCTATTCAGTTGAAAACAGTTAGCGCTGTAACGGTGTATATCGTATTAATCCCCTAACCCTAACCCTAACCCTAACTAGACTGTTA
>NC_068985.1:31119273-31121004 GCF_001194135.2 Octopus bimaculoides
TTTCCTTTCATCCTTGCGAGGTAGATAAAATAAGTACCAGTCGAGCACTTACTCCCTCCGCCGAAATTGTTGGACTAGTGCCAAAATTTGAAACCTTTGTTTTTGTTGTTGTTGATTTGTTGTTGTTACTGTTGTTGTTGTTGTTGTTGTTGCTGCTGCTGCTGCTGTTGTTGTTGTTGTTGTTGTTGCTGCTGCTGCTGCTGCTTCTGTTGTTGTTGTTGTTACTGAGTGGTAGAGCAGTACATGCCATCAAAGTGACACTGGGGTACAAATGTACAAAGCCCAATATACCTATTACGACAACCCGTCTGATAAGAGTACACCAGACACATGCATCACAACCATATGTGCTGGAATGTCATAATAAGCAAAACATGGCCTTGCAAGGATGATGAACGGAACACCTATGTTTCCATAGGTTAATTATTCAAACCATAAAGAATCCCTCTCAAAACATGACTATGATACATCCCCATTACTTCTGCTCGTGATCAAAGATGCACCTATCGTCAGTCACTAAGGGACATGCTCAACAGGTTATGGTCAAGCAACTGACAAGTAAACTATGGTATTGAGCAGAATATTTGCTATTATTATTAAAACAGCGAGCTTGCAGAATCGTTAGCACGCCAGGCAAAATGCTTAACGGTATTTCGTCTGTCTTTATGTTCTGAGTTTAAATGCGCCGAGGTCGAGCTTGCCTTCCATCCTTTCGGGGTCGATAAAATAAGTACCAATTGAACACTGGGCTAGGTGTGGTCGAATTACACCCTCCTCTGAAATTGCCGGCCTTGTAGCAATATTTGAAGCCATTATTATTATTCATCAGACAATTGACTATTAAATATGTATGATATATATGTTCTTTTATTCATTTAGTATTTTATTGGCAGCAAACCACATAGTTTCCAAGCACACTTTTTAACCGTATAGTTATGATTTCGTCTATATCAATGGTATGCTGTTTTTGGTGGGGTAGGGAGGGATCTTTTAGAATCCATAGCGAGGCAGCTACAATATTTCGTTCACTGGGACTGTCCAGCTATTTAAATATCTCTCTGCTATGAAAATAAGGATTTAACACAGCGCATTTAAAACTTTACCGAATTGTCGTGCCGTTGTACAATACTACTATAGATAGATTATGCCTCCGATTTCATTTCATAGTTAAGACTATTAACTTCTTGAAGTAAAGTGAAAAATAACAAGTAACATTTTTCAAGAAAGAAGAGTGACAAGTGAGCAACGAAGAATATAGCTTTCAAAAATTGTTTTCCTTTTTCTTAAAACTGCACTTTCAATATAACCTCTGTGAACTTTAATACCATCTCAAGAATCAAATATTTTAGGGAAAAAAAGATACAATTTCGAAAGAAATTATGTATTTCATAGTTCCCTTTAAATTTCCATCCGTCTTACAGTTTTTCAAATAACCGGGATATATCTACGAGGACTGCTAGTAATTATTATTATTATTATTATTATTATTATTATTATTATTATTATTATTATTGTTCAGTAGTTTTATTTTTATAACGTGCTTTCACTTCACTACCGAGCGCAGCTCTGTGCGCCTTGGGTATGTGCTGTGGTTTGCTGTGGTGCTCTTATGTTTACTGTATTGAAAGTGTTTTGCGTAGAATGTGTGCAGTACCCAGTAGTGCAATTTTCTGTATGTTATATATATTTGTAAGTTCTGGTGTTTTTGTTATGTATTTGTCTGAATATTTT
>NC_068985.1:31121717-31122323 GCF_001194135.2 Octopus bimaculoides
AGGTCCCAGCTCTGTCGTGTCTGTGAATATATTCCTTCTTAGCCAGGACTGGGCAGCCAGAGATAATATGATTTATTGTTTCTTGTCCATCTCCACATATTATTATTATTATTATTATTATTATTATTATTATTATTATTATTGAGTGAGAGAGCAGGGCATGCCATCAAAGTGACATTGGGGTTAAATATACGAAGCCCAGTATACCCATCATGACTACCCGTCTGATAGTGGTACACCAGGCACATGCATCACAACCATATGTGCGCGATATAGTGGTCTCATATCAAGATCAACAGCGCATGACCTTGCAGGTGGGGCCCAGTTAGAATTTTCTTCAG
Source organism: Octopus bimaculoides (assembly GCF_001194135.2). Taxonomy (NCBI): domain Eukaryota; kingdom Metazoa; phylum Mollusca; class Cephalopoda; order Octopoda; family Octopodidae; genus Octopus; species Octopus bimaculoides. Next base: position 31,122,059 of record NC_068985.1, read on the forward strand.
GTCGAGTAGCCCATCCCGCTCAAAAGATCTTTGAATAAAGGTTGTTTGAGGATGTCAAACGAAATACCCATGTTTCCAAAGGTGAATTATCCAAACCCCAAAGAATTCCTCTCAACACATGGCTATGATGCTCCCCCACTACTTCTGCTCGTGATCAGAGATGCACATATCGTCAGCCACTAAGGGACATGCTCAACTGGTTAAGATCAAGCAACTGACAAGCAAATCTGTGGTATTGAGCAGAATATTTGCTGTAGCCTATCTT
>NC_068985.1:31122361-31123960 GCF_001194135.2 Octopus bimaculoides
AATTTGAAATCATTATTATTATTATTATTAAAAAAAGACTGATAAAGGCGGTGAGCTGGCAGAATCGTTAGCACGCTGGACGAAATGCTTAGCGGTGTTTTGCCCGTCGCTACGTTCTGAGTTCAAATTCCGCCGAGGTCGACTTTGTCTTTCATCCTTTCGGAGTCGATCACTTAAGAACCAGTTGAGTACCACGGTCGATGTAATCGACTTAACCTCTTCCTTCAAATTTCAGGTCTTGTGCCTATAGTAGAGAAGATAATTAAAAGACTGATAGAATCATTAGCACGCCGGATAAGGAACTTAGCAGCATTTCGTCCGGTTTTACGTTCTAAGTTCAAACTCACCGAAGTAAACGACTGTTAATTCTTTCGGGGTCGATAAAAAAAGCACCAGTCTAGTACTGAAGTTGATGTAATCGACTAGCCACTCTCACACAAAATTTCAGGTTTTGTACCTACAGTAGAAAGAGTTGTTTTAAGAATGGTTCACTGGTAGAATTGTCAGAGCAACTATCAAAATACCTTGCGTTATCTATTCCAGTTCTTTGCGCTTCCTACCGAAGTAAACTTTTATTCTTCGGGGTCGATACGAGGTGCAAATAATTCCCAGCATAGAGTAATGCACACGTTTTTGTTATTTCTGAAGAAAGTAGTTGGCTTCATTGATAAACTTTTACTTATTGATCATTTTCAATATTTGCTCTATTATCATATTTGTTCTGCTTGTATTCTTCCCCTTTTATTTTAATGGACTCTGGTCTTCAGAATCCGGTCACTCCACTCAATCTCTACTCAAACCCAACTTTGAAAATTCCAACTCAGCATTTCGACATTCTATAGTAAATTTCTCCTCCTAATTAAAGAAAATTCAGAATTGGCTACTTCCTAATTTTATTTAATTATGTCGCTTACAAAAAATATTTGATGGAAATGTTCTTCACCAAATGTTTCATAACCTTGAAATTATTTAAATTTACTTTTAAACTTTCAATAAACAAAATGTTTCAAGTATTTGAGCGGTTGTTAAACAATTTAATTTTTATGAGACTTTGCTGACTTTTACTTATCCGAGATGTGAAAAGAAAGAGACAATCTGATAATCTTTTCAGTTTTCTGCGATAATATAACAAAGTAAAAGGTCAGAACTGCTGATCTCTTTTTTAAATTGGTGTTAATCGTTTGACGAGTGAAAATGGTGGGGACTCATCCGACATATTTCGGCAATTACATTTCCATTCGTCTCCAAACAACAGGCATTTTCATTTGACATCTGAATAAAATATACCAGTTGAATTTGAGTTCTTTAGTGGTCACAAATAACGAATGTCGTAGAGAAAGAAAATTTTCAGTTGAACCGACCCCGCAAGGCGATTTCAATATCCATGTGTCATTGCTTCATTTACGATTGTTATTTTCAATGGGAAAGGGACATAAATATCGCGTTTCCTATTTTCTGCCTTCTTTATATTACTTCTGAGTAAGAAAAGTAAACAGTCGACTCTGTTTATCACAGTTACCGCAGGTAAAAGAAGTGTAACGTAGGCTCGGGTGAAATTCCTCTCTCTCATTTATTTTATATATATATATATATATATAT
>NC_068985.1:31126380-31129620 GCF_001194135.2 Octopus bimaculoides
AAAAAGCCTGGTCATGCAGATACGTACAATCTTCGTGGACCCAGAAGGCGAGTTGATCGTTCTGGATCTAACATACAGTGGTAAGGCTTTCAGGCTGGTGGGCATCTACGCGTCTGGTAATGCAGGCAAACAGGTTGACTTCTTTCAACGCCTGGAGAATTTCCTAGTGACATCGAGGACAGTAGTTGTACTAGGTGACTTCAACGCTATACTGGATGCACGCCTGGATAGCGTGGGCTCAAAAGATAGGAAGGGGAACTCATGCCTCATCGATCTGCTGAAGCGTTTCAGGCTCGCATATCGATACAGACTTGACCACCCGAACGTTCCAGTGTGGACCTGGGCAAGAAACGACGGAATGGTCAGGTCTTATATAGACAGGATAGTCGTAAGTACTAGAGACAGGTATAGTTTTAGCTGTCCACAGTTTACTTACGTACCCTACACAGATCACAAGTTAGTGACGTGCAGGGTGAATATAGATAAGATACATAGACAGGGATCTGGCTACTGGAAGCTGAACAAGACTTTATTGGATTGCAAGGCTTACCGTAGCCAGATTAAGGAGTTAGTGAAGAGGGCACTTACCGGCGCTGTGATCAACAACCGGTGGTGGAGTGCCCTCAAAAGTGCCCTTTGAATCGAGTCAATTAGATTTAGCAAACAGTTAAGTCTAGAACAGACTAGAATAGAAAGGGAATTAGTTAAAGCTTTAGAAGAGGCACTAAGATTCTAATTCATCTTGTTTAACACACCAACTTCGCTAGAGAACGTAACAAAGTATCATCTGTCCACAACTAGTGAGCTAATCTAAAATTCTCCATTCAGATTTCGAGAACTCTGCAGAGAATCCCAAGCAACACTGTTTATTATAGATGTTCTATCTTCACTTTTACTCCTATCTTTGCAATCCAGTTTGTGAGTTTCAACAACACAGGTATGACATCCACTTTCTTCAATGACCACACTCATTTTATTTCTCACTTTAAATCATTATATCTGACCTGCTTCTCTTTACTTTCCGATATTTTGTCATTACCAGAACGTGCAATATCTATGACTAAACAGGTTTTTCCTCTTTATTCACAACCAGTTTTCGATGTTCAATTTCACGATCACATTTGATCATTACGTCCCACAGTATCATTGCCTTGTCTTTGTGGCGTTTGCCCATACCAATTTTTTTATTCTAGCTAATCCATACTTGTTACACAGTTCCCGATGCATCATTCTTGCAACATTATCGTATCTTTTTTTTTTTGTATTCTTTTTGAGCCAGCTCCGTGCACTCATTCACAATATGCCAAACAATCTCACATTTATCACTGCACAACCTACACTTGTCACTTTCAGCAATATTATCAATCCTGCATTTGGTATAATTGTCCTAAGTGCTTGTTACTACGCACCACAGACAAGTGCTTCTGTCTCTAGCTTTAAGTCACTCTTCCCTAGCCGTGACATTTTCCATCGGTGTCTGCATTCCTGCTCACCTCTCTCGCAAAGCACCCAAACATCTTTTTTCCATTCTATTCTTATTTTTCGTTTTCCTCTTTCTCTCTCTCCCTCTCTCTCTCTCTCTCTCTCTCTCTCTCTCTCTCTCTCTCTCTCTCTCTCTCTCTCTCTCTCTCTCTCTCTTTCTCTTCCCCTCCTTCCCTCTCTCTCCCTATTGACACCAGACTCCAAATCTAGGGTCACACCAGAAAAATCCACCGTTTTCAGGTTGGCTTCTATCGTGACCTTCAGTCCAAGGGAATTCATGGTGCTGGTGAGGTCCTTTCTAAGCTTATCTAGCGTGTGGCTATTTGCCCCTCTTGGTATTGTCAGCGCGTCATCTCTGTAGACCCCTTTAGGGCTATAGACACTTTAAGAAGCCAAATAAGAAGTTATCGTATATTAACACAGGCTCCTATCCTCCAGCCATGGTTTTCAAGAACCTGGTAAAAGGCGTCAGCAGAAAAATCTCCAACCTATCTTCAAGCAAAGAGATTTTTTTATGCTGCCGCCCCGTACTACAATGAGGTTCTGGCCACCAGCGATTTCAGTGATAGAATTAGTTACATGCCAGACCCTAACCCCTCGAAGAGAAAGGAAAGCACCACCAGAAAGTGTTGTGGTTCACACCGCCCATCCCATCTCTTTAAGTGTTAAAACCCGAGTAGGTAAGATTTCCCTTAGCTTAGTAGACAAGCACTTCTCCCGTACTGATAGGTTCAGCGAAATATTTAATAGGCACACCCTGAGAATTTCCTTTAGCTGTGCACCCAATGTAAAAAAGATTTTAGTAGGTAGATCCACATCAGAGACAAAGACAGGATGCTCATGTAGAGGTAACACATGTCCACTGAACGGTCACTGTAACACGGAGACCGTCGTATACGAGGCAGAGGTAGCAAATGAGCAAAAACGTGCGAAAGTACGCGGGAGCAACTGAAGGCTCCTTCAGAACCTGCTACAACAACCACGAGTCTTCCTGCAACATCCCGGAGAGACGTAACGCCACAATCCTGGCCAAGCACGTGTGGTCGTTCCACCGATTACAACATAAAGTGGAAGATTCTAGAGAAATATAAAGCGTACTTCAATAGCATCAGGGAGTGCAGATTATGCCTGGCTGAGAAAAAAGCGATTTTAAAGAGCTCCAAGTACCCAGGCATCTACCTTAACAGCAGAAGTGAAATTTTTAATACTTGCTTACATGAAAGGAAGTACATTCTATCATACCTGCGTGCCTCATCATGACTATAATCACAAGTTCCCCAACTTTGGTCCTCTTCCAATACCTGGGAGTCTGGTAAAGAGTTTAACCAGAACAAATACTAACGCACCCACAAACAAACACACACACCCCGGCACAGCGGACATCTACTCAACAGACCTTTTCCACCACCCCCAATATAAGCCTCCATACATATTGTATCCCTACACACACCGCATGCATACATACATGCCCCAAGAATTTAATCAAAATACAAAAGAAAGAAAGCACACTAACGAACATAGGTATGTATACCTCCACACAAACGCTATACATATAGTACCACTACACACATTCCATTTCCACAAGAACGCCACCTTCAAAGACACACATATTTCCCATAAACACTTTTCCAGAAAACTCTCACCGACTTGCAACAAACCCACCCCCAGAGATAATGTTTTTGTTACTTATGGAAACATTTAACACATGATATTTAACCACCTTGAATGACTATATCGCCTAGGCCGGTGAGTCTCCAT
>NC_068985.1:31131217-31132741 GCF_001194135.2 Octopus bimaculoides
TGTGTGTGTGTGTGTGTGTGTGTGTGTGTGTGTGTGTGTGTGTGTGTGTCTTCTCTCAAGAAAGAAAACGGCTGTCATCTAAAAGACAGTTCCCTTAGTGAATTTTTGACAATTAAGCGAGATGAGAACTTAATAAAACGCCCAGTGTATTTCACTATCCTGTTTTATAGATTAACTTACTGCCTAGACATTTAAGCAGAATAAACTACCGTCCTTATATGATTACTATAGATACGACTCAGAACCTATAATTTCAAATGTATCTGTTTTGAAATAACTGTTTTAATACGTTATAAATTTCCTACGAATAGCATTAAACATTGTTTTACTACAGATTATTGAGTATTCTTCTTACTTTGATATTTTGCGACAACTGTTGATTGCCGATTATATTACACCTTCTGCAGTATCACAGAAATAACAACCAAATCAAGTCAAACCACATACAGTGGTTTAGAACTAGGACTATTAGACATTCTAGTCCTAAGGATGGTCAAGACTGGAATGTCTTCGATTATAAGTCAGCTTAATTGGAGTTGACCAGGACTGGATAAACAACAACAATAGAGAATTATAAATTCACGTTCAGTGTGGGCGTCGGATTTAATATACATTCAGAGAAGGCATCGTTAGATCATTTGACAAAATTGCCTGCGCGATTGGTTCCAGCTCTAACGCTTTCTCTTCTAATCCAGGTTGACGTAGTGCGGGTCATTTTATGGCCTTGAGTTTATGCTAGAAACAATTATCGGCATATAGACATTACAACATGTCTTTAAACTTTTTAAACAGCTTTCTGCTCAATCTATATTACGAAGAATCGCTTGTAAAATGTGACGCGATTTGACAGTCTAATCACAGCTTTCCAATTTGATTTTTAGAAACTATTGATATACAAATTCTTCCTGCAAGTCTCATCAAGACTTGCTTTCTAACAATTTTCAGACCGCATGCTCTCAGTTTTTCTTACAGGTCTCGTTTTTCTAACAGATCTTGTTTCTTACAGATTTTGCTTCCAAATAATAAAAATGTATGTTTCATCCGTTAACATTTTCGCTGGCTGGTCTTACTATAAAGCAAGATACAACAACAGTAAAATATTTTATAATGCAATTAATGCACGGAGTAACGCAAGAGACTGACACATTAAGGAAACGTTTCCCATCCACTAGAGATTCCATGAGAGGTCACTAAGGTTCCGCGGGAAACAGAGATACATATGCTAATTATATGTAAATACATATTTGAGTCTTTTTTTTTTTTTTTTTTGTAATTTTATTACATACATACGGCATATTCGAAATTACTGGCATCTGTAGGTTATAAGGAAAAAGACCCCTTGACAAGGGATCATAGGCAAATTTGGTCCAAAAAGTCTTGGTTAAGACGAAATTTCTTAAACTTTTTTTGTAGTGTCTGATGAATTTTCATTGCTAATCTTTTCAAAGACAGTTTTATGTCTTGTTTAATCTTACGAAATTTAACTTCATGAAAGTAAAAGGAAGGTATTAATAAAAATATATG
>NC_068985.1:31133271-31136306 GCF_001194135.2 Octopus bimaculoides
AATTTTATGGTGACGATACACCATCATACGACATAGTCAAGCACTGACATCACCAGTTCAAATGTGGTCGGGCATCGGTGGAAACTGCTCCTATTCCTGGACGATCACATTCCGCCTTTGATGACGACACTCGCCATAAAGTGGAAGCCGCCATTTTGGAGGATCGCCGCATAACTATTTGGCAACTAGCCCAAGAAGTGAAGATAAGTGTAGGGTCCGTGGAAAAAAATCATTCATGACCATTTTCATATGCGGAAATTGTCTGCACTATGGATTCCCTGGATGCTCACACCTTTTCAGAAGTAGGAACGAGTCAATTGCTCCCAGGCTCTTTTGGTAATGTGCCAAGAAAATGAGGAGGACGTTTTCGGCTGACTTATCACAGATTGAAACATGGGCCCATCATTATGATCCTCAGACTGAAATCCACTCGAAGCAATGGAAGTTTGATAACTCACCACCTCCAAAGATGGCTCGTGTCCAACCCTCAGCATGCAAGATGATGCTCAGTCTTTTGAGACCAGCGCAGAGTAGTAATGATGGATTTTCTGGCAAAGGGCATCACAATTAATAGGGCATATTATGCTTCTTTGCTACAGAAATTACGGGACACCGTCAAAGCAGAGAGGTGTGGCATGCTGACCAAAGGAGCCCGCTTCCTCCAAGACAACGCCCCACTTCACATTGTGCATGTTGCCCAGATGAAAGCACACTCCTGTGACTATGAAATCCTTCCTCACCCCACTTACTCTTCCGACCTCGCACCATCTGACTTCCACCCCTTTCCAACCATGAAGTCTTTTTTGAAGAGGAAGCACTTTTCGGATGACGATGAACTTATTTCCGAACTAAAATCTTGGGTCCAGACGCAACCTCCGACTTCTACAGACGAGGTCTTCACAGCTGCATAAAGCGATGGGAGAAGTGTGTCACCATTAGTGGTAGCTATATAGAGAAGGACTAATAATTATGCCAAGTTTCGTTTATCCCAGTCCTTGGGAAGTGGGTCAGGGGAAACCTTTAATGAGCACTCCTCGTATACTACAATATTCCTCTAATAGCTTTCTTTTGTTTGGTTTGGTTTTTAAATTCTTTTAATTTGTAATATTTTTGGCATTAATATAATTCAAAGAATACTACAATATTTTGTATATTTTGTTAAATGTGATACTTGACGGATGGAGCAAATAGAATTAATGTCAAATCAGCTTCTTTAAATATATAACAATAGACCTAACTACTTAGAAAGTAATTAGACAGAACAGTACATAGCAGAAGGCTGTAATAATTAGCACACTAAATTGAATGTGTTGTCTAGATCGCCTTTAAACTGTTATTAACGTCCAGAGATACTTTACCATATTGACGAAACGTGTTGGTTAAGCACTGACGGCTGACGAAATGATCGCCTGCATCAGTGAATGGCACTACTGCATCCGTGATTTCATCGTTCTATGCGTCATCAGCGGCAGCCAAGACTCACATCGAATGCCAGAGCAAAAATCAGTCAAACGATATGTATTATAATGGCCAAATAGCTAGTGATGCCTGGCCGTAGATAGACAGAATATTTTTGAAAGGCATATGGAAACGTTACTGCCAATAAAAGTGAACGATCAAAAACAAGGGACCAAAAAAGAAATACAAGTTATATCAGTCATAAAACTTGACTAAAACCGAACGATGAATAACTTTTAAAATCAGAAAAATATATTCTGAGAAATTGCAAGATGTTGTTATTTAACCCCAGGTTAGCTCTGATCCAGCAGACGTTCAAGTCACAACCATTAAGTCTTTTGAGAAATACATTATCCAGCGTGTTCTTTTTTTAAGACAGTCAGCTATAATTCTAAGCAAATTTGCTATTTCTAGCAGAACGAGCAATTACGATAAGAAATGTTGATTGACATGGTTGAATGTTAAATGATGTAGTGTGAGATGATGTTATTTTGTGTAGCCAGTGAGTAAAGTGATGGTAGTGGATTTGCTTCTATGGAAAGGCGCTATGGGAATATGTTATTGTGACGTTGTACGTTTAAGATATTAAATGTACATCTAAATTGTCTGTACGCTGTAGTTTAATATATGTACATATCAGGAATTTTTTTCTGTTTAGAAAAATGAAGGGCAAAGAAATTATCAGGTTTTCAGGGATGCAGCTGACAACTATACCGCGTTCCCCGAGAAGTTCAACAAGGAATCAATGGTCTCCAGTGGATATCTCTTGTAGTCTGTATTTTCTAGGGAAGGAAAGCAGTCACGAACTGGTGATTATGATGCAAAAAGAGATAGAGCGAACAACCGAAGCATTACTCTTGCGTTAGAAGTCCCAGAATTATCTGGCGGAGAAATTCTGCGGGAAAATCTTTTTTCACTAATACTTGCAAACAATTACTGCAGCTGCGTCCCATGGTGTATACAAGAATCAGGTCATGTTATTATCAAACCATGTGCCTTTTATGAGAGCTCACAGCAGTGGATCCTTTCAAAAATATGTAAAAACAAGATGGTACTTGACAGATCATCGAGTTAATTTCTTCCAAAAGCCAGATTAAGAAAAATCTTCAGGAAATCATGAATATTAAATTATATATTGTTTATTATTGACTAAATATAGGTTTGGCCTTCCGAGATGTTGTTAGCTGAGTTAGTTGACTGTCGATAATTTGATGTTATCCGAGGATGAGTTTGTTCAAGTGCTAGTAATAATGTGCAAGTGACGTGACAGCTTTCTTTTCAAACTTTATTCACTTGTTTATCTTTCAGCCTAACGCAATTCACCTACTTTGCGGGTTCTCTCGCAGCATCGATCCTTTCCAGCCGGGATATATCTGTAGGAACCCTACCTGCCGAACCTCTGACCAGAACACAGCGGCAAATTCTCTCAACTCACGAGATCACACACGTTTGACAGCCTCATGACGAAAGAGAACCCACACTGTGTTGCTTTCACTCACGTGACTTCCCTCGCTCCTAAGCCGTTCGCGTTACGTCACTGACCCTATACTTTCGATTCATCTCGTCCCCCCCCCCCC
>NC_068985.1:31136699-31140201 GCF_001194135.2 Octopus bimaculoides
TCTCTCTCTCTCTCTCTCTCTCTCTCTCTTGCTCTCTTCCACAAGTCGCTGTGATACCGTACATGGCTGTCGCTTTTCATATCTGAGTATCGCTCTTTCTAGCACCGATTCTTCAGCCTTACCTGACGCGGCGACATATACCAAAATACTGCCTCAATTGGTGAGATATGTCTCTTCTCCACCATGGCCTTGATGATGCGATGGTGTCTCTTCGCGATTCCATTTCCACTCGGGCTATACACCGTTCTGAAGAAGCGGTTCACGTTCCACTTAGCAAGCATTTCCTTCAGAGTCTCCGAACGAAATGCAGTGTCGTTGCTCATCAGCAATTCATCTACAGGGCCCCGCTCCAGCAATATCTCGTTCAGGATTCGGGCAGCTTCGTCTGGAGTCCCCATCTTAATTTCCCTCCATATCGTTATCCTCCCCGGTCTGCAGTCGACCATCGAGAGATATGTCCCCTGCCGGTAGTGCGTCACATCCGCTGCCAATCGCTTCCAGTTGTGTTCCCCTGAGATGTTTCTCGCCTTGTACACACCCAGAGTGGGGTCAGTGGATTGACACCTGTCACAAAGCCCGACCAATTTCTGAACGCTCGTCAAGTAACGTTGGAGTCAACTTTCCTGGTTAGATACAGGGTCCTATCCACTCCCATATGATGCATGGTATGCAATCTTCTGAGCTCCGAGTTACTTAGCCGACACACGGCACTTATCCGCCGCCCCGAATCCTCTGGCACCGCTAACCAGGCTTTCTTCATCCTGGTTAGGATGTCTGTCTATTCCTTTCCGAGGGCACAATGATCGCGCTCAATTTCAAGCAGAATTCAGCAGCTAGCTCTCCCAGAATCCCTAAAAGGCGCTTTATTAATGTCTCTGCCGCCTCTTTCGTTCGTACTCTCCTCTCATCGGCGATCACTGATCCCACCCATCCAACTACGCAGTCCCCATCTCAGGATCAGATTCACTCCCTTCAGCATTGCATCCAATTCAGCGACGTTGATTGATGGTAGTCATCCGTTTTTCTGAGCCAGGCTGTATCCTCCGCTTCGACACCCACTATTTCCAGAATGATCCCTATCTCTATACTACTAGCATCGTACTATATGGTCCCGTTCTACAATTTGGGCACATACAAGCTTCCTATTTCTGGGTCTTCTGCTCTTACCCTCTCTAGGACCTCTCACATCATAGCCATTGTCTTCTCTCCCACTGTGTCCACCCAGTTTGCTCCGTCCGCTCGTCTTTTGTCGTAGCTACATGCTGTTCGGAGTCACCCCGCGATTAGATACTGACCCACCAGTCTCCCACACATCGAGAACGGTCCTCGTTTGTTCACGCTGGTGCCCAGTACCGGAATCTCGTTTCCTCTCCGAAATACCAACACACCCACCTTGTCTCCCTGCAGCTTGAGCCCCAATGAAAGCTCCTCCTACTATCGCCTCCCGATGTTTCACATTAAGTCCTAACTTACTTATCTTAGTTTGGCAAACGCAGATTATGGACCTCTTATAAACGCTTTCTTTAAGCGTCGTTCGACCTTCTCAGCATCCAGTTCGCTTCGTCCATTTGGAGGTACAGAGCCAACGCGTTTCCCTTCAAATACAGTGCTATGAGACCTGTCACATTCTCAATGTCTTGCAGTCTGACCACCACCCTGATCTTCCGAATCCAAGCAAAAACATCTTTCTCGCCACAGAAGGGTCAGATGGCATTGCTACTGGACCTTATTTTCTGACATATCGTAGAAAAAGTGCACGCCAGCCGAAGAAGCTTATGGTATAGAGGGAGAAAAGCACAGTTTACCTACCACGCGAGTTCTCACGCAGCGTCGATCCTTTCCAACTGGGATATAGCCGTAGGAACCCTGCCTGCCTAACCTCTGCCTAGAACCTAACTTCAAATTCCCTCAACTCACGCGGCGAAGCACATCCGTCCGAACAGCCCCAAGGCGAGAGAGAGCCATCATAGTCCTGCCTCTGCTCACGTGACCTCCCTCGCTCCTCTGCTTCCAGTTCACCTCATCTCCGCAATTATCAAACAATGTGCCTTTTATGAGTAGTGGACCGTGACAAAAATACGTATAAGTAAGATAGTACTTGAAGGGTCATCGAGTCAAGCCTATCACAAGCGTGGTTGCGAAAGATCTTCAGGAAACCATGAATATTAAATAATATATTGTTTATTATTTACTTAAATATAGATTTGGCTTTCCGAGAGATTAATTGAGTTAGTTGACAGTCAATAACACTGTATGACATTTTTTTGTCTCTGGTCGGTAAGTGTTAATTGCTTCTATTTAGAAATCAAAGGAAATGACCAAAATTCCCTTCAAACTTTGCTGTTGTGATTTGGATATCAATGTTTTTGAACTGACCTATTTTCCACTACATTTCAGACAGATTCAGCGCTGAGTTGCTGAAGCAAAAATATCGTTATAGCAAATATTCTGCTCAGTACCACAGATTTGCTTTAACCACTTGAGCATTCCACAATATGTGCATCTCTGATCATGATCAGGAGTAGTGGGGAAGCATCATATATTGAGAGGGATTCTTTGGGGCTGAATGAATGTAACAAAAACAAACTTTGAAGGAAATATTAGCCATTTTTCATACATTGTAGGGGCAAGCAAATACAGAATAAGAGTTGCTACCCAAGGACAAAAATCGTGTTACACAGTGTAATTTGATGTTATCAGAGGATGTGTTCGTTCAGGTGCTAATGATAACATGCAAGCGATAGCTTTCTTCTAAATCTTTATTCACTTGTTTATCTTTCAGCCTCTGGCCAACTGAATGATAAAATACAGATAACAAAGGAAATTGATGTTTGGTTTTTTTTTCATAAACCGAACAGGAAGTGCATAGTTTTCTTAACATTTAAATTTCAACTTCAGCGTAAGAGCTGTGAAACATTCAATCACTGTCTGTATCTACATTTGTGACTCTGTTTATCTCTTTATGCATTTCTATAACTTCTATCTCCCTTCTCCTTCTCTCTCTCTCTCTCTCTCTCTCTCTCTCTCTCTCTCTCTCTCTCATATATATATAAATGGAACAAAAACGCAATAAAGGGCATTAAAACGTTCGGACAAACAGACGACACAAAGGCGGACAAAAGAAACAACAATTAGAAGGACAGGTAAAAAAAGACAGGTCATTTTTGGCTTTTTTTTCATTAGTCAAGTACCAGAAGTCACGACCATTTCGGACAATTACACTTGAGATGGTTCGATCTGGTTGTCCCCCAAAAAGTCTAAGCTAAGTGCTTTAGACCTTTTTGTAAGAAAGCTAGCGAATGTGTACGGCAACAAAGACGAAAAAAAAAAACAGAGAACACGGAACACAATTATGAATAAAACAACAAGAAATAACAACATGCGTCTTTCGACTGAGAACCATTCAAATTGAGCTGGTGTGTATGAAGTATAGTAGGTATGGATCCATACCTACTATAAGGTGAGCACAAGAATGTACGTACGCCGCTATATCTATCTATCT
>NC_068985.1:31140701-31147331 GCF_001194135.2 Octopus bimaculoides
ACAAAGGCAGACAAGAGAAACAACAATTAGAAGGACAGGCAAAAAACGACGGGTCATTCTTGGCTTTTTTTTTCATCAGTCAAGTACCAGAAGTCACGACCATTTCGAACAGTTACACTTGAGAAGGTTCGATTTAGTTGTTCTAAAAAAAAGTCTGAACTAAGAGTAAGACTACAACCGAAGAATAAGAACGACCTCTCCGACGGGGTTCCACACAGTTTCCGTCTACCAACTATCACTCACAAAGCTTTGGTCGATTCGATGCTATGTTAGAAGATACATCCCCTCGCAGAAGGATCGAACCCAAAACCACGTAATTGCGAAACAGACTTCTGAGTCACACAACCAGGTATTCCCCCTATTTAAGATCAGCCAGTCAACATTTACGACAACTGTATGGATAAGACATTGCTATAATATAAACAGTTTAACGTTAATGTTGATATAAAGGGAATGGATTTTTTTTTTATTGGTTGCTTGTTCTATTTTTTTTTAGTTTTTTTTTTAGTTTTCCAGGATCCAATGCTTAGAGTAAGTAAAATCCTAAACGAGAAAGAAAACACTCGAGAAGTGGAATGCTGAGCATGAAGTGGATAAGAGTATAGATTTTCAACTGATTATAATGAAGATCGTTGATTAAAGAAAGGGGAGAATGATTGAGAGAGATAGTAACACCCTAAGGGACATTCTAAGTTGATCGCTCTACAGAGATTAGGTAGGGGCGAGATATTCTGGTAAATAAAAATCTAAATTCCATAAAATGTAGGTTTAACAATTATATTATCATTGCATACGTTTAGCTGAATTATTTTTATTGGCACTACTCGTACACGAGCGCACAAACACAAACCTACATACATACATACATACATACATACATATGCATTTATGTATGAGTGTGTGCGTCTGTATATATATGTGTGTGTGTACACACACACACACATATCGTTGCTATTATGCAAAAGTGTCGTAAGTCCAAGACGTTGCTTTTTTTTCCATAAAAAATAGTTTCACCATTTCATAGCAAAACTGCTATTCTACATTTTGGCAATTTTTGATATCTTGGCATCTGAAGCAGCTGGAGATACGATAGTTTGCCCAAAAGGACCGGTTATTGCAAGCAAAAATAAATATTGCAAAAAAATCCCAATTTGGCCAAATTTGGACACACGACAGTTTAACATAATAGCAACGATATCCACACATACGTACGTGTGTGTATGTATATGTGTGTGTGTATGTAGTCTCTTCTATTTTTTTAATTAGAATAAATCTTCCACTGAGGAGGGAGCCGGTTTCCAACAAAGATACAAGGCTCTATCTTTGGGATGTAGTTAACACAAATTCACATTTGAAACTTAAGGGAAATCTTGCATGCTTTTACTGTTCCTCTCACAGATTGCACTTGTAATGTACGAATTAGCCGGTTGATTTCTTTCTGAAAATCCCAGTTTATCCAGATTCTCCTTTAAGCATTTACTAACAAAACCTAGTGCTCCAATTATTATTAGTATGAATATGAATTCATAGTCTGGATATAGAAGCTGAAGGTTTCGAAGTAGTTGTCCATAGATATCCTCTTTTTCTTTGATTTTCAAAGAGATATTTATATATGCAAGGCAGCTAACCTCTATGATGGTACATACCTTTGCCCTTCTGTCCCAAACAACAATATCTGGCCTGTTATGCTTACATTTGACAGAAGTCTTGATGGGAATATTCCACCAGCATTCCTTGAGTTGGTGTTTATGAATGTATTCCATAACAGAGGAATTTTCTAAGTTTATTTCAGGACAGTCTTTTTTGCAAGTGGCATTGTAAATTGTTTTAACAACAGCATCGTGCCGGATAGAGAGGTAGTACCGTGATGACATTTTAGAACAACTGCTAATCACATGCGTAATGTCTTCCACAGAAACATGACATAGCCTACACATGCGGTTGCACCTTGGGACTGCAAGAGCGTCACTGTCTC
Organism: Octopus bimaculoides; assembly: GCF_001194135.2. Classification (NCBI taxonomy): domain Eukaryota; kingdom Metazoa; phylum Mollusca; class Cephalopoda; order Octopoda; family Octopodidae; genus Octopus; species Octopus bimaculoides. The sequence goes on from NC_068985.1 coordinate 31,142,677, forward strand.
TCTTGTTCACCAGATACCTTATTGCAATCTCCTGCTCCTGGATTGCAAACGCATAGCCTTCAAAGTGTGATGTGATGTAGTGGTCTTGTGTCCAAGAGAGGCTGCGCTTCGTGTCAATTCTACTGTCTTCTTCAAGCTTCCGGACAACATACCCATGCATGTTCTTTTTATTGTATGCTGAGTGCTTTCCATCCAGGTCTTCTCTGAAGTAAGAGAGCCCGGCTGTTTTGGGGCTGTATAGGAGATCATCAGGAAGGGAGTGTTTCTTGAGGAGTTCACTACCTACTCGTACAATGTTGCTCACTTCACTTTTCAGCATTGCATTAATATATTTATTTTTGCTGCTGTTGTTTAGCAGGTGCTGCCTGATGATACCATACAGTATTCGAAGGTCGTTTGCACTGATCTCAAGCCTCTACCACCTTCATTTCTTTTTAGGTAGAACCTATCAACATCACTGTTTCTGTGGAAGTTCCCAGTTGTTGTCAGGATTTTGTGGGTTTTGATATCTATGGAATGGATTTCCTCTACAGACCAATCAAGTATCCCAAATGTTGGGATCAGCACTGGTACTACAATGTATTGTGGGATATTGTTTTGTTATAAGAAGAGAGTTCCGACTGCCACATTTTTCTAAGTCTGGTGTAATATTCTCGGGTCACCCTATCTTTATTTACAGTGCCTTCATATGATACATTTTCATCTATGCCTAGTTACTTGTAACATTCTTTGTGTGGAATGGGGGAGATAGAGACCGTTGATGCACAGGCTTTGGGTTTGGGGGACTGACTTTCCTCGTTCTATAACCAAATATGAACATTTCTTTTGGCCAAATTCCATGCCTGTATCAGCTGAAAATGTTTTTTGGCATTGTTAATACTTTTAGCATAAATCTTGAGGTCGTCTACAAAGAAATTATGAATTACATTGATATTTCTAGCAGTTGAAGATCCTAGCATATAACTATTTGTTTTCTGCAATAAGAATGATAATGGATTCAGTGCCAAAATGAAAAGAAATACAGAAAGACTATCTCCCTGGTTTATTCCTTTTGTAATGCCTATACAATTATTCTATTCTCAGTTGTAAGGTGCCGCATAGTTGGACTGAACTTGGAACCATGTAGTTGGGAACACACACCATAAATTCTTAGACTTAAAAATCGTTAGGTTTTTCTAGTTGTTTAATGGCTACAGCAGAGTAAAATGGTTTATTTAGAGAGTAAAAATCACGTTAACTTTTTATCAAACTATACTCGATTTGATTCGTAAATGTATGTGGTCAATTTGACTAAGAATTAATTTCACTCTACATATACCTCCTAACACAGTAGAGGGAGTGTGGTGGGGACTGCGTAACTCTGTATTCCACAGCTACCATTTAAAACTGTATTTGTTTGCTTATTTGATTATAGTTTTCACTCAACCTGAACAAGAAAAATTTGAATCGGATTGCTGAATCAGATGAAACTATAGTAATAAATGATGTCGTCTGTTTTCTCTCTATCGCATTTGTAATTCTATCTTCCGACGTTAACCTTTGCTTCATGTTCTCCTCTGGTTTAACAGCCGGCACAACTAACTATCCGGCGTGAATATATGTTTACAAAATCTCCACATTCTATTTACAAGACAGATGTCAACAAACAGACGTCTTATATTTTATCTTCCTTATCTGTGCCAGTAGAAAATTTGTCATTTACTGACAGGAGGCTGTCGTTTGTTAAGCTGTCGGAATTGCCAAGGAATACATTAAAACTTCTTCCAAAAAGATTGTTACTTAGATTTCAAAAGCTTATTTCTTCCGAACGCCTCATTCCTTGCCTCTAAATGCCTATTTATCAACGTCAGTTTATTTTCAAATCTCTACATAGCATATATTTAATACAAAGAAGTCATTATTTGGCTGTATTTCAAAGAATATCAAATCATTTCGCACCTCTTAAGAATTTCCTAACCGCAGCCAATTGGTTTTGATTTCATTTTGTTGATATAGCATTGAGAGTCGCACCTGGTCACTCAGATAGAGGTTTCGGACAAAAGGTCGATGGTTCGCACCCCGCTTCCGGTCAATGATTTTCATTTATTTCTCAAATACTCTTAGCCACCACTTTACAAATGATGCTGTTATTGTTGTTTATCCTATCCTATCTTTCTTGTTTTTTGTTGGTTTGTTTTGTTTTTTGTTGGTGTTTTTTGTCATATCAAGGACTACATTGTCCATCGAATGTATCCTTCTTTATTCAAGGTGGTGGGTAAGATTTGTGGAAAATTGGCTACTGTTTCTAGCAGACCGTGTGATCGCATAGAGTCACTCTTCTTCCCATCGTATCTCTTGTATTGGAATAATAGTCAACAATCATTCGATGTCACGATTCTCTGAAATTGCGAATCAGCGTGATCAGCGAACCGAACCAATCACAAGTTCGCCTGGAAAGAATATTACCCACGTGATCATCAAAGTCTAGCTACGTCTATCACGCCGAGGTCACCAGATATAGTTAGATTTTGATGATAACATAGGTAGTATTCATTCCAAGCGAAGTCGTGATTGATCCAATTTGCTGATCACGTGGTCAACATTCCAGCGAATTACGACATTGGGTGATTGCTTGATATTCCGCTACATTCTATATAAATACCATAGAGTAGCGGTTCTTAACTCTTTTGTTTTTGTAGCGTCTCCTCCCACCTCTTTAAGTAGTTGTTCTCTCGGTTGTAAAGGTCGTGAGTTCGATTCCTGGTGGCGCGTTGTATCTTTGAGCAAAGCAAATTTATTTCACGTTGTTCCAGTCCACGCCGCTGGCAAAAATAAGTAGTGCCTGTATTTCAAAGAGCCAACCTTGTCACATCTTGTGTCACGTTGAATCTCCCTGAGAACTACGTTATGGTTACGCGTCTGTGGAATGCTCATCCACTTGCACGTCAACTTCACGATCAAACTGTTCCGTTGATCGGATCTATGGGAACCCTCGTTGCCATAACCGACGGAGTGCCAGACAAACACCTAAGTAGCGAGTGAGATATCACGACTAAACTAACTTAACATTGATAATTTCTAAATTTTACTTTTAAAATGGATTGTTAAAGCTTTTAACAGTGAAATGATTAAAAAACTTAATAAAGACAAAAGTTGTAAATTTACTTTAAGAATTGCAAGTTAATGACTTCCATGTGCTTGATGTGATCTCATTGTTTTAATAACCATTACCAGTTTTATCATGTATAATACAATTACTACTATAAGTAAAATTTAGTATGTTAATTATGTTACCTCACCGACAAGTTCAGTGCCCCCTTGGAGGTAGTACCGCCCACGCTGAGAACTTTCGCTACAGAGCAAAAAACAGCATAAATGACGGGTATTCTGAGAGTTGATAGAATTATTCCTATGGAAATAGATTTCTCTCTCTCTCTCTCTCTCTCTCGCCACACTCACACTCATACACGATACACAGACGTAGTCTACAGTTGGTGTTTCAACGAGACGATGAGTAATGAGTAACACTTCTACTGAAGAACTGCGGATGCTATAGAATAAAGTGGTTAAGGAGAGGGATTTCACCCCGGGCGGTGCTTTCAAGGGGACGGCACCTTTGGGTCTGCAGTATAAGCCTGTATACGGAGCGGGATGGGGGCAGAAAACTCAAGTACTTCCCAGAGCGGTACACTCTAGCTACGCCACTGAATGCAATATAGTTTTAATGTTCGTTTGTAGTAACTTCTAACATTCTTAATAAAATCATGAACGTTACAATATGTTATTATTCTCTCCTATAAATGTCTTGAGTCTTAATTAGAAAAAACTTTGAATGAAATCATGTTTCTTTCTTGAAATATTGGTTTCAAATTTTGGCATAAGGCCAGCAGTTTCGAGAATAAATCGATTACAACGACCCCAGTGTAATCCAGAGAGGATGAAAAACAAAGTCGGCCCCATTTGAACCCAAAGCATAACGACAGACGAAGTGTCGCTAAACATTTTGCCTGGCACGCTAACGTTTCTGCCAGTCCGCCGCCTTCCTTTCTTGAATATTGGTCATAAATAGATATTAGTGAATAATGAAACAATAATACTGATGAAAGAGAAAATGAAATTTACCGAGTATTTCATCTTTAATAAGACTAACTGTGAACTTTGGTGTCGTGGTAAAACAGAATATGAACGTTTGATGAAACAGGAAAGAAGAAACCAATACTCGAGAGTTACCACAAACCACTACGAGTATGACGATCTTTACGAGCCAACGAGAGATCTAAGACATGGTCATTCATTTTGCTAGAAAAGACAGTTAAATCCCTATAGACCAAATTCTATCATTTTAAGTCAGGAAAGGCCACATCAGATAACGTAATCCTACACACCTCTAATAAAAAAGGATGACTAGAATATTTTTGATCAGGAGTCTGCTCGATCAAAGTTGACTTGTCACTAAACAGCAACAATGTTGCTTTCTCTAAGCTCAGTCGTAAATCATTTGTCTTAGATGGACCCTTCGAAATTCTGCGAACCATGTTGAGAGGCATCTCTTTTCCACCCGATGCTCTCTGACAGCCAATGGCATAGCCAGGAGAAGAAGTAACGCGTCTAAAAAAAACGAACTCCAAAAACATCCAAGATTAGATAGGCTTTAAACCGGGGAAGCATGGTAATCC
>NC_068985.1:31147454-31150535 GCF_001194135.2 Octopus bimaculoides
AAATATCAACAGCAATAATTTCAAAAGTATGGAGCGATCTTCAAAAAGTTTCTCTATTCCATTAACTAAATAAAAATTAAAATGGGAGTGTCGAATCTTATTTACTTTTATATCAATATTACAGTGTACTTATTATTCTTTCGCATATATTAAGACGGCGAACTGGCAGAATCGTTAGCACGCCAAATAGAAATACTTAGCAGCATTTTGCTCTGCTTTACGTTCTGAGTTCAAATTCCATTGACTTTGCCTTTCATCTCATTCGTAGTCGATAAAATAAGCACCAGCGTCGGTGTAATCTACTAGGCCCCTTCCCCGACTTTCAAGCCCTGTACCTATAGCAGAAAGTTTTTTTTTTTTTCGTACATATTTAAATTTGCATGCATTAACGGTTGTTTGACGCTGACCTAAGCATATTTTTTCTTTGTTAGGGCGGAGTTGAGTAGATTGAATGAATTCTCATTAAGATCTACCCCCAACGGAATTTAAATTTAGAATCAAGAGAAATGGAACTAAATATTTAGTCCAGCAGTCTACTACTTGTTATTCAATCGCATAAAAGTTTGTAAATTTTGTTTTTAAAACTCATCAAAACAATTTGAAAAATTATTTCTCACATTAGTAAAAAGCTACAAAATTGGTAGTGTGAAGTCGATTGATTGGACAAGTCTCAGTAGATGACTGGTACTTATTTTATTGATCTCGGAGAGATGTAAATCAAGGTCAAACCCAGCAGAGTTTGTAGTCAGAGAGTAAAGTCAAAGTTAAATTTTGTTGCTAAGCATTTAATCCGATTCTCAACTGCTTTTGTCCACCTCTTCAGCCACGAGCCCAAGAAGGAACCTCTATAAGGTCCCTCGACATGTTGGTAATTCTTCAAATCATGGTTATCCGTCTTAAAGGGACATGCTGGTTACTATAATCGTTGGTTCCCTGCATACAGTTGAAATGTTTTTATTTATATGTCTGCTCGATCAACTATAGTTCATCTACACATCTTCAACAATTCTACGGGCTTTCTGCAAGTAATAAGGATTTCTTACATTGGCACAAAACCACAATTTTTCAGGTGAATGCTGCAGTCGATAGAATTGATCGCATCAGAGCCCTTGGCACCTTATTGCGTCGTAAGGCTACTGTCGTGACACACGCATAACTTGAGCATTTAAATCTAGCAAAGCTCGTCTCTTTTTCTAGGTTTGATAAAGCTTATTTCTTCTAGAAAGAAAAAGAAGGACGAAAAGAAGATAATAATGATGAAGAAGAAGAAGAATCTCCCCAGTGCTGAAATGATATCTTATCGACCCCCAAATGAAAAAAATACAAACTTGGCTATGGCGGGATTTGAACTCGGATCATCAGAATAAACAATGCAAGGCAATCTATTCAAAACGCCAAGAACTCTTTCAGTTCGCCGCTTATTCTATTCATTATAGATTTGTGAAAGACGAAGTTGACATACCAGAATTTGAGATTGGAATGCAGACGGACAAAACTAAATAGTGCAACATTAAGAGGCGAAGCTAATATTGGTTTCAAATTTTGGCACAAGGCCAGTAAGTTCGGGGGAGGACGGAAGTAGATTACATCGACACCACCACCATCCCCTACCATCCAGTGTTCAAGTGGTTCAATGTTTAGCAACATTTCGTCCGTCTTAACGTTCTAAGTTCAAATTCCGTCGAGGTCGACATTATCTTTCATCCTTTCGGGGTCGATAAAGTACCGGTTGAGCACTGGGGTCGCTGTAATCGACTTAACCCCACCGAACTTGCTGATCTTGTGCCAAAATTTAAAACCAATATTAGAATAAAATTCCTAATGGTATTTTGTTATTGCCCTTTACGTTCTGAGTTCAAATCTCGACTGAATCAACCTCGACTCTCACCCTTCAACAAAATAAAGAACCAGTTAAGCATTCTGTTGATTTAATCGACAATACTATCTTCCAAATGTATAACTTTGTAACAGTTTTGTCATTACTAATATCGTTTGTTTCTTCTGTTTGTCACAACACATTTCTTATTGGCTTCTTTATACTATCGTCATATAGATACAGTGTGACTACACGATTAAGAGGTCCGCTTCGCAAACGCGATTCACAGTTCGCCCCCACTGCATGACGTCTTGGATAAATATTTTCTGTTGCCTCCAGTTGACCTATACTTTCTGAGTGAAACTGGTTCGACGGAAAATGCATAAAAGCTCGTCAAGAGGAATGTACATGTAATTCAAAAAATACAACCTTGTCACGCAATGTGCCATACTGATTCTACCAGAGAATTACATTAAGGATACTCAGTCACTAACACGTTAATTCATGAACAGATTATTCAGTTGATCGAGTAATTGAATCCTCATCGTCGAACGACAGGGATCCACCACCACAGCCAACATTAAATATGTTAACACTGATCTATTGTGCTCTCGTCGATAAGCACCAAATCTGCTCAAAACTTTCCAGCCGTAACTATTCCATCTTTATTTTCAGTATCTAGAACTGTGTAAACGTTTGTAGTTGCAATTGTAAGTGATGACCCCATCAGCTAAATACCATCCTTGCCGTACTTGCTCTGTGGAAGTAAAATAAACCAAATCAGCTTCAGTATATATCTGGTTCTACAGTTATTGTCTTTGAGTCGGGGATGAAATACAAAGCCGACTCCGTTACGATTTGAAACCAAAGCATAAAATGACTTATTTAAATACTACAAGACTTGCTATCAAGGAATCCAACGTTATTGCCCACCACACCACCATGAAGTAACATTCATAACCATCTTTCTGTTCTTTAGTTTTTAACGTTTCTGTTTCGGGCTTTTTGTTTTATTTTGTGTTGTTTTATTTTTTTATATATATTTTTCAAATTTCCACCTAAGAAATCTAAAGAGATAATTGTTTTCTGCATTAAACTTTTTTCTTTTTTTTTAATGCTTCTTTTTTTACATAACGAAATTTTAAAGCAGATGGTTTGTTAAGATATATGGAGATATAAATCAAATCACAAACATTTCAAAAATTAAAATAAGAATTTGATGATTAAATAGTGATCTTGTTGTTCTTCTTCTTGTTATGCATTTA
>NC_068985.1:31151438-31156587 GCF_001194135.2 Octopus bimaculoides
GAATTGTCAAAGACCTGCTTCAATTTTCCTAAAATTGAATATAAAATAAATAAAATAATGATGAATACACACGTACTTGTACATGAGGAACAAAATGAATAATAATAACAACAACAACGTAATATAAATTTTAAGAAAGCCTTAAGGACTGAAACGTATAAAAGAATAAAAGAAAATGTCAAATGCTTTTGTGCGTGGCGTTTGGCCTACTCTGTGTGTGTGTGAGAGAGAGAGAGAGAGAGAGAGAGAGAGAGAGAGATGGAAGGCCATAAAGTTATGCTGTAACTGTCACTACTCTGATCATGATCTGATATTCGCTCTTTTTTATAGACAAATCGCATTCATTTAAGGCGCTCATATAATACCCTAACTTCAATAAAATATGAGGCGATATCTTACAGTTCTGTAAAATACTGCCAAACAAAAACATTATTTTCCAAGGAAAAACAGCTGTACGAAGTATGAACAGTTACAGCTCTATAAAAGACAAGAACAAAACATTAAACAAAATTTGTGATTTTTTTTATATTTACTTCATATCTTGGCTTTCCATGGTCTAAATCCAAATCGACGAGTCGAAAGGAATAGGAAATTGTCAATCAAAAATAATAATGACATCGTAATTAAAGAAACAGATTATGGATGGTGAAAATGTAAGAATTGTAACCAAGAATCGAAACCTCGGTCTTTTCGTTCGTGTCCATTGTTCTTGGAATTTGCACTTAGAATTTATAAGTTCAATCTGTCAAATTCGCCAACAACTTTGGTGAGACAAGAGTTGGATCCAGATAAACCCATTTATTTCCATTGTCAGTGACCTGGTTCAACTTAAGCACAACTCTATTTTGAGATACTTACGGAAAACATTCTCTCTTTCTCCGCAACTTTCAGAGACGTAAAAGCTCTCTCTGCCTTTTTATTCTGCCACTTGCACATTACCTTTCAAATCATACCCTTATTGTTGAAGCACTCCCCAAAAATGAAAAGGGTACTTTGAATACACAAAATAAAAGTAAAAGACAACCAAAAACACCTTTAAAAATTCTTACCAGCACCTAATTACCCACCGAAAATTATATCAGTCAAAAAGTATGGTCGCCTTAACTGCAGAGCCTCCGGCAGCCTTAAATTTGAATCAAATCATACTGTAAAAATAAATTCACCTGTACATGAACAAATTTAATTATACTGTTAAATGTAAAAGGGGTAACAAAGAATGCATTGAACAAACGAAAATTACCTTGAGAAACTGATTGACTATTTATTGTGAACAAATTCGAGATGGTATTATTAAACAGTTCCCACTAAATGAACATTTAGACCTATGTACGCAAACAAATCCCCAAAATTCCAAGTCGACTCTACCTACTTTATATTTGTTCTGACAATACAGATCAAAAACAGACAAATGAATAGATATTTTAAAAATTCAAACAACGAATAGATATTTTAAAAATTCAAACAACGAATAGATAAGCTATTACAACATATCGGAAAGATAATTCCCTAATAACTTAATTACCAAAATATTACTCTATTATTGTTTACACTCTCAAACACTAGCGTAGTTAGAGTGTGTGCCGCCCGGGGCGGCCGTTCCGTTTGCCGCCCCCAGACCCCCAAAAAACACATATTGCCTACAGCAGACCCAAAAGGGGTGTCCCTTTAAAAGTGCCGCCCGGAATTTGAAATATACCGCCAGAAGTTGTTGTTGACAAACAACAGCAGTAATTTTATTCAGCTGAATACACGTCATTGATTGGTTGAAATTACCGAAATACGACAACTTTAACACGAAATAACTTTGAAAATACAAACATTTCTCAACAGCACTAAGAGTAAAAGATGTTTTATATGACACATTCTACCAGTGTCCGAAGTTTGAAAGAGTTTAGTTACAAAAAATTAATTTCTCGATGTGCCGTTCAAAGGGTAAAGATCCGAAAAACGGTTACAATCAGCCAACTATGAGACGCAGCTTCCCTCGACTCTATAACTTTCACTAGCTCAATTTCTTTTCTCTTACAACATCTATGGTTTACTACTACGAGAACGTGTACACACATACAGGCCGAAATTAACCTTCGTAACCTCGCACGCTCTTTCAATTATATCACACCTGCCCGTCGAGGCATGGCATTATATTAAGTAACAGTAAATAAATATTTCTTTACAACTTCGATCACTGTTCTTCGTTCATCTTGCACATCTGCAACAGCAACACTCGTTACAATCGTTAACTGCCAACTCCAACATATATCACCACAAATACCGTTACACTGGTGACCACTGATTCCACCTTAACAATACCGTTACAGATTTATAACAAAACCGCTAATTCGTGAAAAACAAATTGTAATAATCTTAGCTGTATATTGATTTCATTATTTATAAATTAACATTTAAACACACCTTGTAAATTAAAACTTTACATGACAAAGTATTTTAAAGATAAAAGCAATTGAGTGAGATGAAAATTTTTAAATATACTGTTTTATTTAAACCTCAAGATTCGGCTAGTAATTGTTTCTAATTTTGGCGATATTAAACTTCTGATGTTTTAGTGTTGGGAGATTTGACAAGTAGTCTTAGTGTAGAACTTTCTATAACTCTTTCGTAGTTAAATCTGAGTAGATTCTTTTAAATTTTGCTTTTATTGTGTTTTATTGTCTGATCCAGCTGAACAAAGGAAGGAGCCTCTGCGTGCTTACTCAACATGCTAGAAATAACGAACAAAACTCATTTGAATCACATCTATCTTGTGTTAGGATAGTACACATTAGATAATATTGAATTTAATTATTGGTAAACACTTGCTACATTCATACAGTGTAAGCACACACAATTTTAGTCTTCCAAAGTCAATGGACCATCTAGAAAAGTAGTCACATACTACGGACCAGTTGTTGTAGATTAACAAAAGCAATCAGAACCTTTTCTCGTTTCCTTTCCTCCTCATTCTTCTTGACGTTCAATGAGTGGTATAGCTGGTTGCTATTATTTAGCTCCAGGTCAATCCTGAATAAGTCGACCTCTGATCAAAATGTCATTCCACTCATGACCATCCGTATGTGTAAGTAGGATTACATTATCTAATGTGTACTATCCTTAAGCAAGATAGTAGGTGTGATCTGTAGGCAACGCTATTTGAAGCAGGTTCGCAAGCCTACAAAATATCCGTTGGAAATCAACGACAGTTATCTCTCCAGATGAATGTTCTAGAACAAACCAAGCGAACTTGGTTGGCTCCCCCTTTACTAGCTTACAAGGCGTAATTACTAAACGACACACCGGAGGGCGTTAGTAGCATGTCGCCTATTTAAGAGCGTATCCCGATTGAACTTTCTCTCTTTTTCTCTCGACACGACAAGGTCAACTTCGGAGAGAGAACTAGGCGCATGGATTTCGATGTTCATTTCCTACCAGCAACTCGCTATGGTATTCTACGTCTAGTGCCCGTGGAAAGTAAATTTTGTAGCTTAAATTACTTCTATTTTCTCATTGTCATTGTGGAACATGGCAAGATGTTCAGAACCTTTCTTCCTCCCAGATGACTTTATTGAACATTGTATACTCACTGTATGAGTTCGTTTGTTACGCATCTGAATAAAAACCTTGGATACGAAATTGTTCCCGCACAGACATGAGTGTCGTTGTCACTTACAGCAGTCCAATTATTAAAGTGTTGACGTTTTCATTAGTGACATCCCTCGCTAAATTGGTGACCCCGACGTGATATTCTGCGGGTTTGCGAACCCGCTTCAAATAGCGTTGCCTACAGATTCAAGTGCGTTTTGTTTGTAATTTCTAGTATGTCGAGTAAGCACGCAGAGGCTCCTTCCTTTGTTTGGCTGGATCAGACAATAAGCGACATCAGATATTCTTCAATTCGTTTTCATTGAGTCAATCCAATGATGGAGCATTAGACAGACAATATAGTAAGGTTGATATGCAAAAAGAAGAGATAATCGCGGATGGGGCGCCTTTGGTCATAGCTCTCCTTAATCATCACTGACCTGGGGCTAAACAGCATCAGTATCACGAAGAGTGACAGTTCACTGATGTAAACAATAAGAGCATTATCTAAGTGATGTGTTTTATTAACAATGATGAACTCAAATCATTCTAAGAACAAAAGCTGCAATAGAACAGTTTCTCGCTTCTGCGGAGAGATGTTTTTTAAACGCTAAGATAGACCAGTATATCTCGGCAAACAGAATGTTAGAGCGTCGAACAAAACTCCTGCGAGTTCTAAACACTGAGTTTAGATCCTGGTGAAATCAAATTTTCCTTTCATCCTTCCAGGGGTTCAGAAAATAAAGTACCAGTGAAGTACTGGTCGTCATTTTAATACTCCTGTAAAGCACTGAGTTTATAACAGAAGGGATTTTCTGGTGACGATGGAGGATTAAAAGACAAAAATAAGAACGAAAGTAGATTTCTCCACCAGTAACCAATTTTTTCCGCAACTTTAAGCAATTTCTTCATTTCCTGTTGAACTATTCCCCTTCCCCACCACACGCGCTGATATTTGCCGCTCGTTCTAGGCAAAATAAGATAGTTAAACTTATCTTTATTTTCACAAATGCTCAAAACCCCCCGCAACCACCTCTATCACTGCTGTTAACATCAGCCTATCCTTCTTCTGTTCATGTTTGTATACATTTGTATGTGTGTGTGTCAATATTGTACAGTACGTATGTGTGTGTGTGTGTGCGTGCGTGCGTGCGTATACAATTAGATGCATGAATATGCTGAACTACGTGTACAGATATTAAATAGATATTATATGATTTATGTGTACAGACATTAAGATACATATTTGTACGAGACTCCAGTCTATGGCAGATAAAAGTTTCATGTGTTACACAGCTATTAGTTGAAGAAGCAGGATCGTAGAGTCACATAGTCGTAATGATTAAACATAAAACTAAATATGCGCAGGAGTGGCTGTGTGGTAAGTAGCTTGCTTACCAACCACATGGTTCCGGGTTCAGTCCCACTGCGTGGCACCTTGGGTGAGTGTCTTCTACTATAGCTTCGGGCCGACCAAAGCCTTGTGAGTGGATTTGGTAGACGGAAACTGAAAGAAGCCTGTCGTATATGTATATGTATATATATATATATATATATATATATATATATATAT
>NC_068985.1:31157254-31158286 GCF_001194135.2 Octopus bimaculoides
TTATTGAATATAACGGAACGCTGAACTCCAGACTATCAACTTATACAACACTTTATTTAGGTGGTAAATATATACATCTTTAGTTCTTGTTGTTACAGCTTCTGTGTATATGAGCATAGTTGTTGGGACGTTGTTCTGTAGTTGCAAGCGAGCTGTCGAGCGTAAGTCCGAAAGATGTAGAGAGACAGCTTAACACGTAAAGAGACTGTCTCCAGGTTGGAGTATTAGAGACACTCTTGACACGTCCGTGCTCATGGTCGGCCAACCGTAAAAGAGGAAGATTAAAGCGGGAACGCTTGGCTGTTTAATTCCACGCATGCGTGAGACCACGCATGCGCACGGCGTTACTACATATGTTTTATTTTACAATATTTTATTTAACGTTTAACCCTTTCATAACGAACTGGAACACACTATAATGTTGGTTCATATATATTTAGACTCCGAGGGAGGGTGTGAGCTTACACAATTACAATTATTTTTGGTCATTCTGCTCCATGATCGCAAGATTGTGGTTTCGATTCTCAGACTGGAAGTGCGTTGTGTTCTTGAGGAAAACACTTCATTTCATGTTGCTCCAGTCCACTCAACCGTAAATGAGTAACGCTGTGATGAACTGGTGTCCTGTTCAGTGGGGAATGTCTTGCCCGTCAAGTTAGCAAGGCAGTTTTATTCGAAGGCTACAACAATACGAAGAAACGCATCGTGACCAGCGGTGTATAGCTACATCCGATAGCCAGCTCGATACAGCGATAATGAATAGAAAGTACGTTTGGGTGCATTTGTACATTGGTTATTTCTAACACAAGACAAATAAATGTGATTTTGTTCGGCTTTTAATTTATGTTGATACTTATCTCGTATCTTTTATTTGTATCGGTCACTGGACTGCGACCGCGTTGAAACACCTTCCTTGAAGGGCTTTGGTTGAACAGATCGACTCAGTACCTATTTCTTAAATCTGAACTTATTCTATCGGTCTGTTTTGCCGAACAGCTAATTTACCAGGACGTAAACGAATCAGCACCAGTC
>NC_068985.1:31158647-31160288 GCF_001194135.2 Octopus bimaculoides
CTTAAATTAATAAACAAGCACTTCACCAGCTCCCATAGGTATGGCCCCATTTTCGACAGGCACAACGTTAGGGTCTCATTTAGTTGTGCCTCTAATGTTAAGAGCATCCTAGTTATCCCCCCCCCCTAGGCCACAGGAAGGGGCAGGTTGTTGATGCAGGATCCACAACAGTTGCCTGGTAGGAGGCCACTGCGAAACCAAAGGAGTCGTGTATCAAGCCGAAGTGCGATCGAACCTGCTAGTTCTACTGGCAGAAACAAAAGCGGCCGTAGATACAACAGAACCAACAACAGAGCCAACAACATCGCCGCCACCACCACAGTAAACAGCTTTATTGACGTTAACAACAGCAGCACCAACGAACTCTCAACGGCACCATCACTAACACCAGCCTTACCAACAACTTCTTTGATGTCCACAGTAGCAGACCTGCCAACGCCCACACTGGCAGGACCGATTGCAGCAACAGACCCAATGCCAACATCAACTATATTGACACGGCAGCGACCCTTGCAGAAGCACCAGCATAAACTCAACTAATGACATCTCTGGCAGCAGTAGCGGCTCCCCCACCATCGGTGAAGACCGCAATGATAATAGTAACAACTTTAGCTACAGTGTTAGCAACTACAGTGCCTCTTCCATAACCGGCAACGGCGAAAGAATTACCAATGCCACCACCACCCCCACCTTTGCCAACACCAACAGCCCCGGTCCGGCCTCCAGCAACAGCATCGTCGTCGACGACAACAGCAACAGCAACAACAACGTCGGCAGCATTGGTAACAACATCAACAGGTGCTTTACCGACAGCACACGTAGGGGCGGTAACATTACTGACGCAACCACCACCTCCAGCGGCACCAACACCAGCAACCTCGGCATTAGCTGCCCCAGCTCTAACATCAACAGCATCAACAGCAGCAGCAACAACATCAGCGATAGCAACGACATCGGCAGCTACAACTACAACAGCAGCAGCAGCAGCGGCGGCGGCGGTAGTAGCAACAACAACAATAATAGGTACAGCGCCGACATCGCACGTCCACGGAAATATATTGGTTGTACCGGAAATCCATTCAAGAAACGTTTCTCCGACCATAGATCCTCCTTCGGAGTCCCAGAAAGGAGATACGTAACATCGCTGGCAAGCCACGTTTGGTAACTCAAAGACAATGGATTTCCACACTCGATCTCATGGAAAATCCTCGAAAACCTAGGCCCCTACATCAACGGGACGAAACGCTGCAAGTTATGCATAGCCGAATACACGAGAATCCTAAAGGACTCACTCGAACCAGGGACTATACTTAACTCCAGAACGGAGATTTTCGGGCCATGTTTGCATTTTAAGAGATTTTTGCTGGTCTTTTGGGAACTGCCTGATGTTGATAGCTAACGGGAGAGAGAGATAATCCCCTATTGCTTACCCTCATAGCTAAATAATGACAGTACGACCGGAAGTTGATAGCCATTAGCAAAGGGAGATAATCCAGACTTTTCCCCTCCATATTTTAAAGAGGTCTTAGGCCAACAGGTCTTGGGGTCTGACAATACGCCATAAAGTTAACCCTTTAAAAGACGGGAAACCTAGGGTAACCGCATAAACCGGCCTTCACCAGAGAGAAAAATATAGACTGC
>NC_068985.1:31160417-31161114 GCF_001194135.2 Octopus bimaculoides
CGATCCGATATAGGGGGTTCCTATAAGGTTGTTATCCACCCCTGATTGGAACTCTCCCGTATGACATGTACGCATGCTCAGTGACTTGCTTTAACTTCCGCAGACGACTCACATACTGTACTAACCGGTTATGTTTCCAAAGAAATCACGCAAATACTGCTGTATATGCAGCCACTATAGAGGGAAGAATATAGACGGCAAAGTTATTTCACTACATAGATATCCTGCAAACGTAGCTATTCGTCGTATTTGGCTTCAGAGATCGAGACTTCTGAGGAAAGACTTTGTTTACATTGCAAATGTGTTCCCAGCATTTCGTCAATTTTAATGGACCATCGAAAGATCATCCTGTAATGACGACTTATAGCAGACGACATTTCCGGAGTTTTTATCCACGCATGCACAGGGACTAGTTCCGGAAGGAATACAGGAAGAGTCTCATGCGCATGCGTAGTCATCGATATCCAAACGTTCCCGCTTCTTTCACCCTCTTTCACCCTGGCCGACGAAGAGCCTAGACGTCGTAGCAACCACTCTCCAACATTCCAACTTTGGAGCTACACAAATAACCACGCAACATCATTGACGGCGTCTCAGTAACCAAAGGGCGAAGTGCTGCCGAATTCTATTGTAATAAATATTGTTGTGTTGATAGTTCAAAATCTGCGTTCTGTTGTTTCTTCAAGAAATTTAATGT
>NC_068985.1:31163382-31164511 GCF_001194135.2 Octopus bimaculoides
ACATACATTGTTGTCTACTCTTTATGTAGTGTCTGACCACTTGTACTTACACCTTAGATCTATCATGCCATCCGCTGCGGCTTTTTAAACCAGACAATGTTTTGAAAAGACACCCACATAGATTGCATATCTAACTTTGACCACCAAAAGATGATCTTTGTGGGTCTTAAGATGTCTTTTGTGACCACTTTTAGATTTGTAGACCTTATGGCATACACGGCATTGACAGGTGTGCACAGATATATAGGCAGAGTAGTTGGTGTAGGTCCGTTTTACATGGGTCCACAAATAGGACTTGAGCCCAGCAAAAGAAAGGCATGGTCTGTCACAAATTGTACACACAAAAAGGTCACTTAGATTTACCTTCTCGTTGATCACAACATTCTTCTTTAAATTCTTTTTGAGTCTTACATGGGTCATCCTGGCCTCTTCAAAAGCTTTCACTCCGCTCCACACTTTTGTTCGCCATCCAGCTCGATCCGAAGCAAGGGTCTCTATGGCCTTTGGATCCATTCCAAGTGACTTCATGTTAGTCCTTATGCAGTCCTTAAACCTATTTTTAGGTTTACATTGGTTGTGTTACCCTTCTGCAAGTTCACCATACACCAGCTTTTCCAGTGTGCGTTCATCTGCCATTCAAACAATGTGGCCAGACCATAGCATTTAATTTTTCAGAATCATTGATTTAATTGAAGTGGTGTCTGCAGACGCAAAGATATCTGTGTCTGAAATAAAACAAAAAAAAAACCTATTTAATGTTTAAAATACGGCGAAGGCATTTTTGGTGGAATCGTTCTAACAATTTGAGATGTCATTCGTACCAGGTCCATGTTTCAAAGGAATCCAACAGGGATGGTAAGACAAACGACTTGTAAAGAACCAATTTTGAGTTATTATTTACGTTTTGGCGCCAAACGCGTGGCTCCAAACTACCAAATGCTTGGGCTGCCCTTTGAATTCGAAGATACATTTCTGTGTCCAGATTTCCATCATTTTGTACAGAGCTTCCGAGGTAGATGAAAGAGTCAACAACCTCAAATAACATGCTCTTAACGAAAATTTTAGTGGGGTTGCAAACAGCACCACGTGCAGGTTAATACAACTGTTTTTTGTTTTTGTTTTTTTTTTC
>NC_068985.1:31167126-31174626 GCF_001194135.2 Octopus bimaculoides
TTTCTCGAACACAGGAAGGTTGTAAAGACAAGCAAGCCTCCAAAGATCCAAGCCATGATTGACAACAATCCCTCCAAGTCAATTAGGTCCATCGCCAGGGACATAGAAGTGTCTGAGTTTCTTATCAGGCAGGTAGTATATGAAGACATTGGGTACAAGATGAGAAAGGGCCAATTTTTATCCCAAGCTATCAAACCAAGCAAGAAAACCCAGTCATACCAGGTCATCAGCGTCGCTCGGGTTCATCACAGATTTCGCATTAGACACATGTATAAAAGAAGGTAAGAGATGTAATGCATACCGCAGAAGTTATCATTCCGTCACCTGAGCACAGTGCAATTGCATCCATTTTTCTTTGTGTTCTTTTTTTTAAGTGTGTGTGTGATTTTTTTAATTTTTTGTGTGTGATATTAAGGCGGTGGCGGCGGCGGCGGTGGTGGTGGCGGTGGTACTGCTGTTGTCGCTATTTCATTTGTTTTATTTTCAAGCTGTGTAACTGACATTGCTGTTCGCTCCTAAGGGTGGTGGTGGTGATGATGGTTGCAGTGTTGAAGTGGTAGAGCTTTCGGTGGTGATTGTGGCGGTAAGTGTAGGCTTCAGTGACGGTAGCAGTCACGTGACATATGATACTGTCGCTCGCAAGTGATTCCATAACCGATGTTACTTTATTCCTTTCTCAAATTTCCATCAACTTAATGACCACTTCACGATGGCTGTTATATCTTTATTACAAGTGCTTCCTTGTTGTCTTAGCCTTTGTCACATCCTAGTTCCACCACCACCACCACAACCCTCATCGGTACCACTTGTTGCACAGTTAATGACTTGATTCTATATAAGCAGCTGCATAACAGTAAACAGTTCGTGAGAAAAGGGAAGAGGAAAATGTTAACGACTTACATCGTTTTCAAGGGAAACGTCAGCAACAGCAAGAGAATTATTGTTTTCTTTTCTTGTTCAGTTAATTAATCTGTAACTCTCAGAATCTGACTAAAGAAACCAAATAGGAAGCTGATGTTAACGGCTATTGCAGGTAATGGTGGTAGCGATGATAGTTGGATGTTCAGATGACGTGTTCTATACCTTTCTAGTCTTTGTTTTCTTACTTTTCGGTGAATGCAATAGATATAAAGAAAAACAACTATTATTGTGGCGGATGGAGATTTAAAATAGAAAC
This sequence comes from Octopus bimaculoides, assembly GCF_001194135.2. Classification (NCBI taxonomy): domain Eukaryota; kingdom Metazoa; phylum Mollusca; class Cephalopoda; order Octopoda; family Octopodidae; genus Octopus; species Octopus bimaculoides. The sequence goes on from NC_068985.1 coordinate 31,168,304, forward strand.
GACAATACTATGAGCAACAAAGGTACTTCTCCAGTAGAACCTTTGTTTTTAGTTTTTTCCGGCAAGAAATACCTTACAGCTTAATCTTAAGTGATAGCAAAGTATGACTTGCAACGCGGATTAATACCTGGGCCTTAAAGGCTTTCATACAGGAACCACCAGTGATCAACTGAAATGTTATTTCTAGAACTCCTTCCCTAGGATTATCGGGAAATCTGACAAAAATGGCATTATACACAGTCTGCGGTGGCCATTTTTGCTCTACAAATTTGCCATGATTCAAGTAAAGGCAATGGAGAGGCTGTGCAGTAAATTCATGCGAAGGTATCTGGGTGTTCCTCCAAATTTCAGCTCAGTCAATCCGTACAGCAAGACTTCTAAGCTCCTTCTACCAATTTCATCAGTGGTGGAAGAATTCAAAGCTACAAAGACGAGAGCAATCAACACATTGCTTCTATCTGGGGATGAAAAAGTCAGACACACCAGCAAAACTATAAATGGAAGCCGCGGGAATGTGCGACGGAAGCATAAACATACTAGAAACACCAGGAGATTGCGTCGTAGACGTTTAGGCCTTGGCAACTACAGCACAAGAAGCAAGAGAGAGTTCATAGTACAAAGAATTTGTGATTCAATAGAGACGGATAGCCAAGTGACGGCAGTAGAGCTTTCCCGCCAAGGTCAATGGATACAGTGGGACCAGATACTCGAGTGCCCACTGTTCTAGAAGGATCTCTGGAGCACTGACCAGGGAAGATTTTTCTTTCCTCCTTCGTGCTGTCGCTGACCTCCTGCTAATCCCAAATAACCTTAAAATCTGGAGCAAAGAGACCCATTCTACAAACAGAATACAAAAACAATCATCGTGGTCGAACTTACAATGCCCAGGAAAGACGGACTTGATGTTTCCCACCAGGTAAAGAAGACGAAATATCAGGACTTAGTCGATGAGGTCCTTATCAAGGGATAACATGCGGCCTCATTCTCTATTGGTCGCTGTTTCGTGCAGAAGATAGGTCTGGAACCCAGACAACTGAAGAAAGCCATCAAAGAAATAGGCACGGCAGCCGAAACCAGCTCAAGGTGGTTACGGTTGGTAGGAGACCGCAAGTAGAACCATTCTACAGATGAAAACTAGCTCAGTCCTCGCTGCTCCACTCAGCTGAAGCATACAGGCTAAGGGGCGAATCGCTTGTGACCCTGAGATAACTGCTGATGATATATAAGGATTTCCAGCATTGCAATGGATTTAGAAGAGCTTGCAAAACCTCTGAGTAGCTCCTGCAGTTACTGCTGGAGCAAAGCATCTCTGATGTTTATTTCATCCTAGTCGGGAATTCCGACTGTTTAAAAACTAATTATAAAATGCAAAATTGTCTTAAAATGTTCGGATGAGTTAACAAACAGTTTTTATGTCATTTAAAGATCGTTCACAAAAGTTTTTCTCAGAAATTAGTATACATGGTAAATTCGGGAGTACAGGAATGATCGAATTTATTGATGTTAATCTGTTATAAATATAATTAAATTTTTAGAAATAAAACTTTCTGAATTTAACCTTGATTTTGAAAAAATATAGTGACTAATGGAGTCATTGACGTTGTTAAATATAATACTCAGCCTTAATTCTTACGATATTCGCAAAAAATCAACGTCATTTTTATTCTCGTTAGATGATATAATCGACTGGAAAACAAAAATTAAGATTTACGCGCGTGCGTTCGTGCGTGTGTTCTTGTTTAAATGCATATATGTCTGCATAAAATGTATTCTTTTTCCTTCTCTAATCGACTTCAGTTCATGCGAATGTGAACATGTACTTGATACTAAGTGTATGATGGATGGGGGAGAATAATGAGAGATATGAGAATTACGGATTTTCACCAAGAAATCCGGCAAGAAGGCGGTTATATCTGAGACAAAACTCTGATGAAAATAAAAAATCCAAACTATGGTTGAAATGACTGGAAGAAGCGCGTGGACTCACGAAAGGTAACCATTCTCATTAACTGTGTAACAAAGGAGTGGGATTCTATGTTGGAACATAATTTATTTTGTAACATTAGTAGGAAAGGTGTTCATGCAATACAATTAATGGAAAAAGCAAGATGAAACAGCGTAATATGACATGCAAGGAAAATGTCTGTTCGAAATTTAACACTTAGACTGATTTTTACATATCAAGTAAATATTTAGATGCCGTGTTATGTCTTTTTTCCGTGACAACCCAAGACACTCTGAAATTGGCGAGAGGGGAGAACATCACAGCAGCTCTGACGTCTGCAAAATTAGCACGTTTACTGACTGTATTTATTAGGCTATGTTCACGGAAAGTTCTAGATGGGCTACCGAACTATCACGTGAACAACAGCTGTACATTGGATAAACTCTTGGTTGCACACATGATCAAACTATGATTGAATTGTCGCTTGAGATTCGTATGTGGTAAAACGGGGGATCGAATCCAATGTTGCAAATGAAAAATAGTAGCCTCAACTACGTATGCGTATATGCCAACATTCTTTTCTTTTCTTTGCGGAGGTCAATCAAAATTTATTATTGATGAAACTAAAAAGATGATGAATGAACCAATTTTTGACAATCTTTTTGTACAACAGCGTAACTGTCACTGATTATAACTGCTGTCAAAGTTTGTCATCGAAATTGAACGTGATCAACATCATGTAGGCGACATAGTATGAGCTGTCCATTACATATCTAAAATTAAAATGAAGTGGTTTCAATTTGGTTTTTTTTTTTTTTTTATTTGATTTCCGTCGGATATCTTTTAATAGATTTCCTATTTCCGGTATTATTTCACAAAACTTCAGAAATTCATTTGATTCATAACTACTTGTTAAGTCAACTGCAGATTAGTTTCATAATAGCTGCGATGTTGTAGGTAAAAGATACATCAGAAGAATATATGCCTTCTGTCCACGGAGAGATTGGTACCTCATATTGTATACAAACACGGTTGTATACACGGTTTGTAGAGAAATGTAACGGTTTGTACGTTGATGATTGGCAAGCTGAGAAGACTGCATATGTGGTTTTTCTAACGTCGGTGTCGTCAAATGCAAGAATTGGCAGGTTGTATAGTAGATGTCAGGTCATCAAGAAGGTAATGGATAAGATGGTTGTTTTGAAAGTCAATAGAATAAATAACAGAAGAAAATAATTGTTGAAACGGTCTTTATTTTACCGTTACAATATATAAACTGCTTCGAATTGTTTGTTATACAAAGATTAGAAGTCCTGTTATCCATTTCGTAGGTGGCTGTATATTGACGAGTAGATAGAGTGAGTGTTGTATGATACGTCCTTGACATGTCATGAGTGAAGAGAGAGAGAGATGCTCCTTCGGCAAAGGTATCGAGTGAAAGAGAAAGAATTCTATTTAGTGTTCTGTATTTATACATGTCAAAAATTAGAAGTTGATCGAAACCCTTAAAGCCAATAACTTTGCAGCACCCCCTTGTATGTATGTATGATGAGCTTCATCACAGTTTCCATCTAACAATTTTCACCAATGAGACTCGAAACTGTAGGCAGAAAACATCTGCCTCAGGTGCTGTTCACTGCAAGCCATCATCATCATCCTTTAATATCAGCTTTCCATACTGGCATGGATTAGACGGTTTGACTAGAGCTGGCAAGCTAGAGAGCTGCACCAGGTTCCAGTTTGATTTGACTTGGTTTCTACAGCTGGATGCCCTTCCTAGCACCAACCACTTTACAGTGTATACCGAGTGCTGTTAACGTGACACTGGAAAGAGTGCCTTGATATGGCACTGGCACAGGACTCTTACAGGCCTATCCTCTTCACCAAGGGGAACAGCCTTAACACTTCTGCTGTAGAGGACAGGTCTTAAGTACAGTAAGGCACCAGGTAGCTCAGTGATTATGAATGGCATAGATTAGATATTTTCTCCATATTGCTTAATCTTAGTATGCAATGGCATCAGAGATTTAAAAACAGATATCTTGAGAGTATAGCAATAAAAAAAAGAAAAAGATGAAAATAAATGCATGTTCACAGATAGGACCAACTGTAAAGAGAGATAAGAATAAAATGGGGGGAAAGTAAATATATTTAAAATAAACATAAGAGAAATAAATAAAAAAAATCAGGCACTGGAAATGAGATAGAAATTTCAGGTTAAAATACGTGTGCATCTGTCATTACTTAACCTGTTTGAATTTTTTTCTTAAATTAAATATATTTTGAAGGAAAGGACACTGAATAGTTAGTCCTTAACACCATTAACAGAAAAGATTGCCATAGTGGTGGATCTCACAGATCTGTTCAACCAGGGTTGACCTGGAGTTAAACATAATCATTTCTACCAAATCATTTTGTTTGGAAGAGCTACAATATTTATTTCTTTACATTAATCACAAGGCCATTGTTTGAAGTAAATGGAGGTTAGCTGGCTAAATTGTGATTTAGGTAATTTACCCAAACTTATTAGGCAAATGTCAGTGATAAGTAGCACACAATTTGGAATTTCTCCATTCTGACGGAGACTTTTCAGATATTTTTTTCACAGCGCCCTTGGAAATGATGGGAAGTGTCTTTTTTAACAAAAACATTTCCAAAAAAATTATGTTTTTTTTTTATAACTTCTCATTTCCTAGAAACCACAATAGATTATTTGAAGGAAGAAGAAATACTTTCTAAACACAAAAATTTACCTGTTGTAAATTCATGAAATTCATAAAATGCCAGAAGAGTTGTGGATGAAAAGGTAAGTTTTAGTAATTTTTTGTTTTTCTCATGGCCATGGTTAGAGAAAGAAATTCATAAATTACTTTTTTTTGCTTGAGTATAATGAAAAAAGTTGGAAAAAAATTTTTCAGATTCATTTATTTTTCGTTTGAGTAATATAAAAAGTTTTTAAAAAATAAAAGATTCCATATATCAAGGTGAGAGAAACAAATTCATAAACACAATGTTGAATATAGTTTCACTATGGAAAAGGGGTGATTTAGCTGTTGTTTTTAGTACATCTCATGACCATCTGATACCTACCTCGTTTCCTTGTTTAATACTGTCTCCCCATAAACATTTAATTGAATAATAGAAAAGGTTTAAGAATAAAATAAATGCCATGTGCATTGTTAAAACAAAATTATTTCTCGAAAAAAACTTTTAGCTAAAATGATGCTCTCTATCATTTCCAAGGGCGTTATGAAAAAAAATCTGAAAAAACCCTAAAGAAATTCCAACTTGTGTGTGCTACCTATCTCTAACGTCTGCCACTTATTTAATCAACCTTTCAAAAAGGAATCAACCCCTTAATTCAGACGGGTAAGGGTGACACTGAAATTAAATTCAATTAGTTGAGTACTACCATTTCTACAAACTCATCAACTAGAAAATATTGATTTCAAATTTTGGCACAAGGCCAGTAATTCTGGGAGTGGTGGGTAAGTCAATTACATTGACCCCTGGTGCTTAACTGGTACTTATTTTATCAACCCTAAAAGGATGAAAGGCAAAGTCAACCTCAGTGGAATTTGAACTCAAAACGTAAATGATATACCACTAAGCATTTTGCCTAGCATGCTACACAAACTAGAAAATATTGAGAACTGTTAACTGGAGACATTACATCACTAGCTGTGAATATCTTTTGAGGAAAATATACGGGCAAAATGCTGAAGGTGGGAAAAAAAAGACCAAGCAATATTGAAATGTCAAAAAAATATAATTGACAAATGAAATGAGAAATCAAGGAAGAAAACTGAAAAATGAAATGTTTTTTATTGATTGATTTCAGATACTTCAATACCAATTAGATGAGAAGGAATGCAGAAAGGATTTATCCAAAGAGTGTCTGGCATAAACATAAGACTATTCAAAGGTTTAGGAAAACCTTGGCTATAATCTTCCATTTTTTGAAATTTTCTAGAGATAGCATCATCCTCTTCTCCTGGATGTTTAACTGTTTCTTGTGACCTACTAAAACCTGCTACATCTCCAACTAAGTCAGCTGAACTTGCTTTATCTATCTGAAGTGAGTACTTAGAAGTTGTGTCCATCTCTTTTGACTGGGAAGCCTTTTCATTATCATCAGCAGGAGTGGTTTTCCTAGAATTTTCCTCTGAATCAGTTGCTAAGGTTGGTTCTTCCTTATTTTCCCACAAAGGTTTCATTGTGGGGTCAGCTAGACTAACTACGATTGGATTTAATTTCACCACAGTAGCTTTGGTACCATCGGGTAATAGTTCATCAATATGTTGAATTTCATAAATCACAGTACTGTTTTTATCAGTTTCCTCCTTCAATACATGTTTCAGTTTAGGCTTTTTGACAA
>NC_068985.1:31179149-31185064 GCF_001194135.2 Octopus bimaculoides
TATATATATATTAATAATTTAGAGAAGAACCACCAGGATGCAATCCAAACCATGAAGGAGATCAGACACCATCAAGAAAAACGTACTCTTCAAAATACTGATTTAAAAATCTATAAAATCCAAAAGAAAAGTTTAACCCATAAAATCTATAAAATATTAGATTAAAAATTTAATTCAGTTTAGTAAATTCATAAAAAAGAAAGTGAATAATAGACTACACGCGTTTCGTGGCCACATAATAGTGGAAAAGATCTGTGCAATTTACAATAAAATCCATTCACCTGTTTTCCAGTAATTTTACAGAGAAACAGAGAGACAAGCAACTACGATACCCTGCTTTCACTCACGCGCGCAGAGTAAGAATAACTGCACACAAGTATAACACATCCAAAAGAAAATGCCAACACATTAAACATACCTAAAGGTTTCAGTGGTGGTGCTGGTAATCCCATTAACATACATGCCAAATAATCATAAATGTCTTTGTAATTAACACTGTTTGTCTTCTCTGGATTTTTTGGAACTTCATTGTTACCAATCAGTGACATTAACTAAAAGAAAAACCATAAAAACCAATATTTTAGAAAGGCTTAGTATTTAACAAGTAGCTAATACATACTTGTTAAGTATAAAACCTGTGGTGTTTGATGTTAAGGGGGGAAATAAAGTAGTGACAGTAATGTCTTTCACAAAAGCTGTTAGCAACATAAAGAAGTGGTTCATACTAGAAATAGAAACAGGTTTGCAGGCTCAGTTTCAGAAAACTTACCACTTTCTAAGAAAACCTGTTAATTATAATAACTTATGTTATTAGCACAAGACTTCAATTTTACAGCAAAACATTTTATTTAATTGACCCAATACATGGATTATTTTAACAATTCTAGAAATAACATTATTTCCATCAAGATTTGGATTCAAGTGTGATAAAAAGTCACAAGTTCAACTACCACCCACAGTTGATTTTGTGTTCAACCCTATAGGGGCAGGGGCAAAAATACCAGTACTGTACTGACAAACTGTACAGTACTAGTACAACTTACTACATATCTTCTCTATAAACATGTGGCCTTGTGAAGAAGAATGGCATTACTTTGCCTTAAATTTTTTTCCAAACTTCACAAGACAGACAACAAAGAAGAGAAAATGATAGACTCTCCCATAGAAGACAATGTATGAGCGTTCAGCTTTTGCCAAATGACCTGCACAAATGATTTGTTAATAGTGATCAAATATTCATGCTGCACAATAGCTCACTCTCTCCATCAAATCAATGTTGTCTGAAGAGGTGCATGCTGTACATGTCAAGCGTCGAAGTGATTGTTAGAGCAATGTGAGATGAAGTGTTTTGCTCAAGAACACAACGCACTAACTGGTCTAGGAATTGAAATCACAACCACTAGAACATAAGTGCAACACCCTAACCACTAAGCAATTTCAAGAAAGATGTAAGTCGATTACATCAACCTCAGTGCTGAACTGGTACTTATTCTACTGACTTCAAAAGGATGAAAGACAAAGTTGACCTCAGCAGAATAAGAACTCAGAATGTAGAGATGGAAGAAATACTGCTAAGCATTAGGTCTAATGTGTAATGATTCTGCCAGCTCGCAGCCTTATTATGATTATTATTATTATTATTATTATTATATTTTTAAAAAAAGGATTGACGTAACTCTTCACGAAGGTAAATAGTCAAAACGAAGAGCGCGATTTTAGATGTTTTATTTTTTGAACAACATTTCGACAGAACGTCTGTCTTTCTAAGTTCAAACCAAAAGGTGATTGAAAATTCTAAATTTCAGAAACCAAATGTAAACTATGAACGTGAGTAATCAGCGTCCATACGTTGATAGAATCAACGTATGGACGCTGATTACTCACGTTCATAGTTTACGTTTGGTTTCTGAAATTTTGAATTTTCAATCACCTTTTGGTTTGAACTTAGAAAGACAGACGTTCTGTCGAAATGTTATTATTATTATTAATAATAAGTTCAATTTCCACCAAAGTCGACTTTGCTTTCATCTTTTCAGGATTGATAAATTAAGTACCAGTTGAGTACTGGGGTCAATATAATTGACTATCTTCCTCCCCCAAATTTCACGCCTTGTGCCTATAGTAGAAAGGAGTGTTAATATTATTATAATTAATAATAATAACAATAATAATCCTTTCTCCTATAGGCACAAGGCCTGAAGTTTTGTGGGGAGGGAACTAGTCAATTACAATGATCCTCAGTGCACAACTGGTATTTATTTCATTGAACCTTAAAGGATGGAAAGCAAAGTTGACCTCAGTGGAAATTGAACTCAGAACATAAAGACAGATGAAATGCTAAGCATTTTGTCCAGTGTGTTAACAATTCTGCCAGCTTGCTGCCTTAATAATAACAGTAATAATAATTTCAAATTTTGTCACAAGGGCAGCAATTTTGGGGGAGAGGATGAGTCAATTACATCGACCCCCAATGTTCAACTGGTACTTATTTTATTGACCCCAAAAGGATGAAATGCAAAGTTGACCCCGATGGAATTTGAACTCAGAACATGAAGACAGGTAAACTGCCACTAAGCATTTTATCCAGCATGCTAACAATTCTGCCTCAATAATAATAACAGTAGTAGTAGTAATAATAATAATAAAATTCTTTAAAATGGTGCTGATCCTGCCTGCCACTTTTGTGATGCAACCAGACAAACAATTGACCACCTCAAATGAGCATATTAATTGCTATGGTAAACTTGGTCAATATTTACACTGGATCATATACCATAAGTCTGGACATTTGAGAAGAACTGGTGAGGAATATAAGCCTGCCACATTAGTAGAAAATAACAATATCACCATCCTTTTGGACTTTAGTATTCAAACTGGTTGTGCTATTCAGGCCAATAGACAGGATATTGCGATAAAAACTCACACTGACAAAACACGTCTGCTCATAGGTATATTAATCCTAGCAGGCAGTAACACTTCTGTAAAAGCATTTGAGAAGTTAAGTAATTACAAGGACCTTGAAATAGAGACCTCAAAAATGTGGCATCTAAAAACAACAATTGTACCTGCGATCATAGCTTTGGGGACAATATTAAATGGCACGCTTAAACATCATCATCATTTAACATCCGTTGTCCATGCTGGTATGGGCTGGATGATGATCAAATATCAGGAAACTCAAAAGTATCAGAACTACAATAAATCATTCCCATGGGCACTACCCACATCCTGATTCTCTTAAAATGTTTTCAAAATTGAAATATTACAAACTTAACAGAATCTTAGTTCTCAGATTCTGGTCTTATTTCCCTACAATGAATCACTGCTAGTGATAAATAACGACCATAGCAAAACATCCTAATTGCTGTTACTTGGATCTCTGGGTGAGGCAAAGAACAGCTCATACAAAACAAAGCAACAACATAAATAAATTTAATTAATTAATTAATTAATTAATTAATTGTTAACAGCAACAACAATTCAAAACTAAAGAGTTACCTTTCCAATCATCAGAGAGGTGTTATCATGTGCTTTATCACCAATTATGTCATACATCAACTGTGACCAAAGCTGTAACAAAATCAAAAAAAAAAATGAATAGTGACACATATGGTTCAATTCTTTTTTAACTTTCTGAAAAATTATTATTATTATTATTTTTATTATTATTATTATTATTATTATTATCTAAAGCTACAACTGATTTTGGAAAACTTTCCCATTATTTGTGGGATGAACACAATGTCATCTGAAAACTAAAATAAGTGTTTACAAATCTTGTATTTTGAACACACTTTTGTATGGGGCAGAAGCATGAACTCCCTACTACAGACATATAAAGAAACTTGAAACATTACACATGTGCTGTTTGTGCAACATATGCAACATAAAATCCAATGCCAAAACCTTAGAAAAATGTGGTATTTCCAGTATGCAAAGCATGCTGCCGAGAATTCAGTGCAGATGAATAGGATACATTGTTCAAACGAAAAATGATCACATTCCAAAAATTCTTCTGTATGGCCAACAAATGGATGGATACCACGACAAAGGAAGACCTATCCTTAGATTTAAGGATAAGTTGAAGCAATCACTAAAATCTCTACAGCTTAACTTGACATCTTGGTAAAGTTATTGCCTAGATCAATGTCCCTATTGCAACTTCATAGCAAAATCCATACTTGAACTTGAATTACATTTATGCCTCCATCGCAAGTAAATGCAGCATCTTAGTGGGTTTTTTTCTTTTCTTTTCTACTACTCTCTTTAAGTCTTTTCCTTCAAACACTCATATGTCAAAAGTGACAGGAACAACCATCATTATAATAATACATAGCAGTTGAAAATCTAGTGAAGATAAAATGTTTGTTACTTACATTAATACAGTCAATATACTTGAACTCAGGATTGCAATTCTTAATTTCTAAAATAGAAATGAAAGACATTTTAAAATATGTAATTCTAGATAGATTTACCTAAAACAGAAAGGTTGGTTGTAGATGACATGCTTTCAGTTGAAAGTCTGTTTGATCAGAGCTGAACTGGGACTCAACAACAACACTGCTACTAAAAAATATTAAAAGTATTATATCACAAAGCTGTTATGTTTCAGTACTTCATTTATCATTAACCTATAAAAACGGTTCAGATGACTGTATTGATTGAGTAGCAAACAATATGCTGAGAACTAAGTAACTACCATCTTATCAACACCATTGGTTTATGTCTGTAGCTAAGACACCTGGCATTCATATCACCCTGTCTATCTAATGCTAGAGGTTCAGCAGAGTAGGAACAAGTCACAGCTACTAACTACGATATTCATTCATTCAGTTTTACATTCATTTTTCCACACAAGCATGGGTTACAGAAATATATAACTGTGGCATTAGTTTACAGCCAGATGTCCTTCCTAGTACAAAGTTAGCAGTCAGTTTGCTCAGAGAGGAAATGACAAAGTCACTACTTATACTCAGTGATTTTCAGAGAACAACAAATGTAAACACACACACACGCACATTATCACCATCATCATCAATTTAATGTCCACGTTCCTATGCTCACATGAGTAGGATAGAATTTGTTAAGGCAGACTTTTTATCTGGATGCTCTTCCTGCAGCCAACACTAACTTATTTCCAACTAAAGCAAGATTTCTCTATGTCCAGACATGTTTTCATAGATTAGGAATAAAATGCACTGCTTGCATGACAGTGAAGCTTGCTTGCAACTATCACATGATGTCAAGACCAAGAGACAGTAAACACAAAAGAAATTGGTACTTACTTGTATATGATTCTCGGCTGTGGTGCAACCTCTTGATAAAACAATCAATCTAAAGAGAGGTAAAGTATATATAATAATACTAAAAAAAAGGTTAGAGTATTTATACTTCAAAAGTTAACTCATCAATTCATACTTCATAAAGTTTCATAATTTGTTAAAAGATTTTTAAGTCTGATTAAGCAAACACAGTGGAACACAGTCTGTTGAATGACTAGGAGTAACTAGTGCTCAAGATAATACTGCCCCTAAGAGAAGACCATGCAACATACCACAGGACACTATGGTTACAGTCACTGTTGTTTATCTCCCAGACCAACCCTAATCAAACAAACCTAGGATCAAAGATATTCAAGTCATAATTATTCCATCAAATACAGGTGCAGCTAGAAATATCATATTCAACATGTCCATACTTACATGGACATACTTACATGTCCATACTTAATCGGTTAGAACTCTAGTCTAGTAAACTGAAAGTTGAGCGTTCAAATTTCTCTGAAGTCTTCAATCCCAAATTTATATGCAGTGGTTATTGTATAGGGTACAGTATGACAAACTAGGCATGTCTATTCTCTTTCCTATCCAATCCTGTCTTTCTTGTCTATTCTTTTTCCTATCCAATCTATATAC
>NC_068985.1:31185112-31191319 GCF_001194135.2 Octopus bimaculoides
ATATATATATATATATATATATAGTAATGGTAAGACAACAAAAGAATGAAAGAGACCTCGATATTATGTAAATAAAGGGATTTATCTGTAATATAATATGTGACAATTATTCAGTTGCCATAATAAAACTCCGAGTTTCGGAAGTTGGGTGGAAACCTGCACCGGCATCTCTTCAGTTATCAAGGCAATCAAAATATGCTATGGAAATGACCATTAAACAAAGGAAAATTATTATGTAATTGACCGTTATTAAGACAAAAGAGCTATTAGAATGACCGTTAAATAAGGGAAAAATCGAAGGGGAGGAAGTAAAAAGTAAAGGAGTAAAAATGCTCATAGCAACAGGTCTGCTTGCGAAGACCTGTTGAAGCAAGTGAAATTGAAATCAAACCAAATACAGTAATCACAGCATTAAGATCAGAAGGAGAAATAAAATCTAGAATGTGGTACGCAAATTACCAGTGACCTTTGAAGACATAAGATGAAATGTGGAAAAGGACAAATTCATAACAGAAATGAAAAGAATACTGTGGACAGGAAAAATAAATAGAAACAGGATTGGTGCAAAATGAAACCAAGACATGAATCTATACTCAATTTGTGATGGCGTACTGATGCATGCACAGAGAATAGTAATACCTGAAACACTGCAAAAGAAAATGTTGAGGGAATTCCACATTGGACATCCTGGTATTTCGAGGATGAAAGTTTTAATGCATAGCTACATGTACTGGCCAAAAATGGGTAGAGAAATCAAAAATTTAGTGTAAGACTGCAGAGGATGTACTCTAGCGGTGAAATTACAAATGATAAAAAGTGAACCTTGGCCAAAAGTAGATGTGCTGTGGTCAAGACTACACATCAATTTCGCTGGTCCCTTTAACGGTTCATACTACTTAGTGGTAGTAGATAGTTTCTTTAAATGGCCAGAAATTTGTTAGTGTAAAAAGTCAACCTCCTCAACTACGACAAACTTTCTACATGAACTGTTTGCGAGATTTGGTGTCCCAGACACGATAGTGTCTGACAATGGAACAAAATTTGTGTCTTTTGAATTTAAAAAGTTTTGTAAAACGTTTGCTGTAGAACATGTAAACTATGGATCCATAACATCCCAGATCTAATGGACAAGCAGAATGCTTTGTTGATATGTTCAAGAGAGCTCTAAAAAAAGTCAAATAAGGAAGTCACAGATGAAGTAGCTCTACAACAAATCTTAAGAGTAAATCGTGTGACACCAAATCCAAACAAACCAGCAAGTATGTCATCAGCGGAGCTGATGTTTGTGAGGAAAATAAAATTAGTCATCAACAAATTGCTACCTGGCAAGAAAAGAAAAATTGCAATGGATAATACAGCAAGATATTTCAAAATTGGTGAAAATGTATTCGTTAGGGCATATAAGACTGGAAAACAAGGTTGGGAAGATGATGTGATTACCAAAAGTACAGAGAAAATGCTATACATGGTAAAAAGAAGAAAAGGGGTATACAAGGGACACATGAATCAACTAAAAAAAAGATTCATTGAGAGCGAACTCAAGAGAATGGAAGAACCAATGGAATGGTTAGATGATACTTTTCAAGTACCAACACTACTTCAAATAATTGAACCCAGACACACAAGCGAAGGAAAAAGAAAATGTACAGAGTTCCTGGAAGTGGATACCAAACAAAAAAAACATTAAATGTGTAACTGTATGAAAAAAAAAAACTCAAAAAAGGGAGGTGGGGTGATGTAAAAATTATTGCTAATAAAAAGAAATAAATTTACACTCCCTCAGAAAAAATGAAAACTTAAAAGGGGAGGTGTTATGGGGATAATAGTAATAATGAAATGCCCCTCCCATGTGACAAGTGGTATGTGATAGTCATTACAAATACTGTGACGTCAAGCAGTTAGAGTAGTCAGTCATAGACAGTCGTGTCTTACTTGCCTGACTAACTATGCTGCTATACCGGAATGGACGTTATAACAGTTCGATGTTGATTTACAACAGTGGAGTTACTATTAGTGGTCCACTTTCTTCTTCCTCCTGTAATCATGTACTCATTTTCCTTATGCATGGATTGTACCTTTAATTGTGTGATGTTATTCGGGTTCGTCTATGCTATTGATGAATTTTTATTACCTCTATTTTCCACCATTCTATCATCATATAGTGTTATTAGCTGTGGTTGGTTTGTATTTTTCCCTTCTAGTTTTATTCTATTTAGTTTTGTGTTATTTAGTTTGTGTATGTAGTACTCTAAACTGTGGGAGGTCACGTATACTAATTTCACATTATGTCTGTTGATGATTTTGAGATTTTTATTTTGAATTTCACTTGTGAATTGAAGATCTGGTTAAACCAAATAATTTCATCAATTATTTTCCCATTTCTTTTAATATATTTATTGGGTTTATCAGTCTATTCTACTGCTTTGTAATCATTATTACTATTGGTGTTTAACAGTGTGCTTCTTTCTAACTTTGGCTGTGGTTTCATGGGTTCAGTTTATTTCTATCACTATTAGTGTTATGACTTTTTCTTTCCCTTTTGTTCTGTATTATATTTACTATTTTTCTAGGTTCTGGTATTCTGCAGTTGTTCATATGATTATCACCACTAAAGAGATAAGCTATGAACTTGATCAGACAGGGTTGACTCATTCAACATAACAATGGGGGTCTAGCAATTCCACCCAAGTCATGGATACAGTAGGTATATACCTATTATTGCAAATAGAATCTTGGCTACCAAACATAAGGGGAGGATTATATAGAGACAACACACTGTTCACTATACAAGTAGAAATAGAAAGATGCAAGAACAAACTCTTTAAATTCTTTAAGAACTTTGGATTGGAAATTGAAATAGAAAAAAAAATAACTAAATGGTAAAATTCCTAGACATTTGAACCATTCCATAAACCAAATGAAAACTTAAAATATGTAAGCCAAGGATCCAATCACATGGAACATATACTGTATTGTATCCCAAGAAGCACAATAAAATATCTAGACTATCCACAGATGAACAGATATTCAATATACACACTGAATATTACAATTCAGCACTGCCTAGAGAGGGATATAACAATAAATAGTATATGTATATAGAATAAGACAGAGAAGGCACAATAACCAGTGGGCATTTTTAATAGTGGTGATAATCATATAAAAAGCTGCAGAATACCAGAACCTAGAAAAATAGTCAATATAATACAGACCAAAAGGGAAAGGAAAAAAAACCACAGCACTAATAGTGATAGATATAAAACAGAACCCAAGAAACCACAGCTAAAGTTAGAAAGAAGCACACCATTAAACACCAATAGTAATAATGATAACAAAGCAGTAGAATACATTAACAAACCCAAAAGATATATTAAAAGAAATGGAAAAATAACTGATGAAATTATTTGGTTTAACCAGATCTACAATTCACAAGTGAAATTCAAAATAGGCCAGGAATTTTTCACAGCATTTAGATAGACACTTCCCAAGATCTTCCAAATATCACAAAATCGTTAGCAGACATAATGTAAATTTAGTATATGCGACCATCTACAATCTAGAGTGTCACATACACAAACTAAATAACACAGAACTAAATAGAATAAAACTAGAGGGGAAATACGAACCAACCACAGCTAACACACTGTAAACAACAATAGAATAGTGGAAAATTGGGGTAATAAAAACTCATCAACAGCAAAAACTGACCTGAAAAACTTCACACAATTAAAGGTACAATCCATGCATAAGGAAAATGAGTGCACAATTACAGGAGGAAGAAGAAAGAGGAACTCTAATAGTAACTCCACGAAAAGAGAGGACAAAAATAATATCATGTGTAACGGCAGACATGATGAGGAAAGCAGATTTAACAACTGCATGATAGGGAATGTAGTGTACAAATGTGAGGTGAAGATTAATATGCAGAAATACATGTACATTAAGGCACCATGAAAAGTCATCTCTCATCATTTTCGAATATAAATAAAAGGCACTCAGCATCTCTATTGAACCTTGTCTGGAGACTAAAACAGAATGGAATGAAACATACAACCAACTGGTCTATTATAAAAAATGCTGCTAAAAAGTTAAGAAAAAATTTTTGTCTTGTTTACTGACGTGTGTTGTGATTATTTTAAGCAGGAGAGATGTCACTAAAGGGAGTGGGATTTATGCTTGTAGTAGCTAGATGTATGGAACCAAAGGTGATGTATGAAGAGCAGTTACAGCTAAGCTGGTGAGGTATATGAGCATAAAAGTGTAGACTGTTTAAAAGATAAACTGAATTTAGCTGTGATACCATTATTGTTCTTCTATATATTTGATATGAGAGGGGACTTGTATGCTATATCTAGCAGGTCAGACTATCATAAGATTCCCTTATTGGCAAGAATCAATAAATTAAAGATCAACAATATACTGATCCTTAATGAATCAATCATTTCCTCTTCTATCACTAAAATGGCTCTTTCACATGGAAAAAAAGTAAACATTTTCTCCTCACATACATGTGTGTATGTCTGCATGTGTTTGTGAAAGCAGCAGGGTATTAGCGAGCACCCAGCAAGTTGTGTTTGCTATCTCATTGAGTGATTTAACTTCAGTTACGGCTTCAGGCCCTTGAATTTGACAATAATCAATGGCTAGGACTTTTGTCAGACTATCATACCCATGACAAACCACACGGAGATAAACTTTTCAACAGAGATGAAACATTACCAGCGTCAACTTCATGCAGATAATCATAATGATGATGATCACAGAGATGATAATGATGCTCCTGCATGCATGTGTTTGAGACAGAGAAAGAAAGAGGCTTCTATACAGTTTCCAGTGTACAAAATTACACTTCCTTACAGGGTATATGCAAGAAAACACTTGCCCATAGAGATTAAACGCACACTGCATAGTTGCAAAATGAACATCTAAACTACATAGACATATTCTGCTGACAAAGTTTTTATCAAGATAGCTACTGTCCTCGTTTCTATATTACCTTTTCTTACTCTCACTATTACCATAACTTGATCCTTCCTGCTTCAGCTGGGTATCTGATGTTATCAGAGATGTTAAAAAGGAAACATAAACTTTAGTAATACCAAATCTCCTCTCAGACAAAAATGCACACTAATGGTAGATGGCAAAAACACTATATAATTGATAGGTGTTCTGTTAACAGGGACAAAACCAATGCAAGAAGAGATGTTGCAATGTTGCAAGAATAATCACTGCCGCTAATATGTTTACATTAAATTTATAGTGACCATGACTTCAATAGCAACAGAATTAAGTAAGATGAAACACCACATAAGAATCCTACACCAATTATTTTCCATTGCGTACATTGACAATGTTGACCTACTGACTAGTAAAACAAAATAAATGCTAAAACAAATGACTAAGCTAAATCTCAGTAGGTTTCTTGTGACAAGACAGGAAATAAGCTAGAACAGTAAGAAATTAAGGAAGCTAAGTTTTGTTGGCTAAACTCTCAATTCCATTAAAACAATGCATACATACATTACATTACATACAAACAGACATACATTACATACACACACAAATACATACAATACATAAACACACAGAGAAAGAGAAATTGAAAGCAACATAAAATATAAGAAGACAAACTAATATTAAACAGAAAAAATACAATATATTACCACAAAAATGGTACCCATGTCCAACTAGATATAGTAAAGAAACAGATTATTCAATAAAAACACACTAATTACACAGAAGTAGCTGCATGCCAAGATCAGATGGTTCTTATTCAGGTTGCCCTCAAGCCCTCAATGGCAATCCTCGATGAACATTTGGTGCCACAAATTGGTTTCCCTCGCAATGACACTCCAGATGTAATCAGCAGTTTCAATTCAGAAATAAGTCATATGTGCGCGGTCGGGCCATGGAGCTCTGCGCGCATCGTCGCTGCGACAGTCTCTCCGGCAGCCCGTCTCCCGCCTCCGCCTCCGCTACCATCCCGGTCCGGTCGGTCAGCATCAGCACGCGATCGTTCGGCTTCGCCTTCACCGACGTCGCAGTTGCCGCTGTTGCTGCTGCCGCCTCCGCCGGTGGCGGTTCGCGGTGTTCGGGGGAAACAAACGGGGGCGAGCGTCGCTCGGGGCGTCGCCGCTCGCTAGTGCGTTTCGGTAGCGCGTCCACCTCCCGGTCGTTTCGGCCCACACGGTTCCTCCGAGGGTGCTC
>NC_068985.1:31194639-31195139 GCF_001194135.2 Octopus bimaculoides
ATATTGGAAGCCAATAGTCGGTGGGTGGATGCACCATCGGGTTTGCCTGGTATGTTATGATCATTCGGGATTCGGTGGTTGATGGGCGAGTGAGGTGATCCACTGAATTTTGCCTGATTGATGGATGCACTGCCAGGCTTTACCCTTTGGGACACTACCTTGGCGTGGTGAAAGAGCTTACGTCCGTGTGGGGTGATGTGTCGGATAGGTGGTAAACCAATGCCGAATATTTGCTCTCGCACGGACAAACTAAATGTTTCCATTCCTCCATTGCAGTTCCAGCTAGTCTGGTGGGGGCCATGTGATATGTGGATGATTCTGACTGAGAGGAGTGGGCCTTCCGGAGGTGATTGGTAGACTGCCGATAGTCTGCCTCCTGGTGTGACTGACTGGCTGACATGGGGTACGTTATGACCCAAGTCGATGGTGAGTGAAGTCCCGTTTTGTACGGGTTTGCGCGGTATGTGGTGACCCATTCGTCTTGGTGAGGTCCGATGTGT
>NC_068985.1:31195581-31196948 GCF_001194135.2 Octopus bimaculoides
ACGGGTTTGCGCGGTATGTGGTGACCCATTCGTCTTGGTGAGGTCCGATGTGTCATAGTCTCTTGACCTCGGCAGGTGGGAGACCACCGAGGTTGCCACTGGTCTTTCGTATTTCGTTTCGATTTTCGCCGGTGTGTGACGCCTCGCCGGTTCGGGGGGTGCGCTGCCGCGCATATCCCCTCCACGAGCTGTTGGCTTTGGGTGGATGCACTGCCCCTCGTTGGCTGGAAGATGCACCAGTGAGTTAAGGTGAAGGTATGTCTGCTGTCCCCAGACGATGGTCAACTCCTGGAGATCGTTTTGCCTATGTATTCATGGAAACTGCCGCTTGCGTGTTGCAATATATAAATAACTAATAAGTTCAAAAACATACGGTAGCCAGGGGCTGTATAAACTGGTGACCCCCGGGCGGGGTGATGCCTGGAGGTCAAAGCCGGGCGTGTTGCCCATCTACGTCGGGCTCAAGTGGAAATGGCGGGATCATTTTAGTCCTAGCCTTTCTATCCACCCCGGCGGCGGATAATGAGCCATATCTGCAGCCGGTTAATCAGTGGCTCACCTGACTGACTTTTACACTTAGATGATTTAAGTGATTTCTCAATGATCGTCGCTGTGGTCCTTTCTTGGGTTTTTTTTTGTTTTTTTTTTTGATACCCATAAAACTATCCGTTCCAGCTGAGATAGTTACATAAACGGAAGAGTCGGCCACGGTAGCGTCGGAGGGGGCTGTGGAATGGTATCAGCCGAAAAATAGCTGACAATAGATGGAACATACCAGTCGCCCCCTGGTGTGTAGAATGAGGAATGGGATGTCTATGGAGCGAGGTTACAGATGGATCGAATGGAACGAGTGAACATACCAGACATTTTGACGGTATGTAGAAAGAAAGACTAGTAGTTCGATGAACGAAGTAATAAGATGAACGAATATGCCATATCGTCCCTATGGTATATCGACAAGAGATTCGATGAACGAAGTAACGAGTGCACTGAAGGAAAGGAATGAACATACCTTATCGTCCTGATGGTGTGTTGAAAAGAAAGATGAGACATCCATTAAACGAAGCAAGGAGTAGATCGAATGTGAAGCTTGAAGATACAGAAAAGATGGAAGATTGCCTGAAGCGTGAAAGAGAAGAATGAAATTTTGAAAAGACTGAATAAGAAGGCAGTAAATACCAGTCGCCCCGATGGTACTTCGATAGAAATATGATGCCGAAGCAGCAGTGAGGATGGTTGAAGAGATCAAGAAGATACCGACTTTGAAACCCAAATCGAAAAATAAAATAAAGCACCTGGATAAGACAAAGACCCGTCGAAAAAGAACGAAGAATATTTTAATGTTTTTTTTATTTGTTTTAATAGAT
>NC_068985.1:31197582-31200396 GCF_001194135.2 Octopus bimaculoides
AGGCGTCCGCATTCTCTTTGCTTGCTCCCAATCGCTTCCTTCTCACTGCTGCTGCTGCCGCTGCCGCCACGACTCGCTTGGCCTGCTTCTTCTTTCTCGTTCGCCTAGGCCGCCGTGTAACACACACACAAACTGAGCATGATGCTTTCTCAAAACAAACTTGAGCTTGTTCAACATACACTTTTACTAAAGAACCCTATTCTGCCAAGTCTTTCTGGACATGAACTGCTCTCCCTGCATCACATACAACTGATAATAAACTTCACTGCTCAGTAATTACCCTCATCAACTTGATGGCGTTGACATTAATTATGCCTTGAACTCAGCCAACCTGATGATGTCCCACTGAGAATGTTTCTTTCTTTTGACCAAGACCAAATCCCCAACAGTGACCTCCAGCTCTTTTCTGACCTTGAACATGAATGACCAAACCACATTCAAAAAGCCAGTGATCTCCAAGTTACTGTTGCTAGTAGCTAGAGCCATAAACACAATGTGCCTTTTCATTTGACACAAACCATATAACATTGTCTTCATTTATGGATCACTGAAGTTAAGTTCACAAATACCTGATACACAGTGGGTGTGTATTGATAATGCTGTGTCTATGTTTCAAAACATTGAGTCAAACAGAAGAAATCTTGTTTCATTAAATGAAAGAGTTTGATTTAAATCTATTTCAAATGATATTTTTTTTTTACTAACAGTGTTTCATTTCTCTGACAGTAATTTTTATATTTTTAATTAAATAATCATACTGCACAGAAGAACCAGCATGGCTGTGTGCAAAAAGGTGACTGAGATGCTTTCATTGCATTCATCCTCTGCCTTCCCCTTCTTCCAGCCTCTCTTTCTTTGAAACCTTCTCCTCGTGGTTTCTTCACCATCTTAACACCTTCTCAGCACCCTCTGTACTCTGCCTCTACAACTCTTGCATTCTTTGTCACAGACTGTCTTTCTCCACGATTCCACCCTCTCTTCAACACCCTCTTTGTCTCTATATTTTGCACCATTTCTTCACCTCCACCCACTGATATTCACCCATTTTATGAGGGATTGCATAAGATATCCTTCTCATAACACTCATACATACATCTCTCTCTCTCTCTCTGCCACTATTCTTTCTCTTTCATTACTCCCCAGTCATTACTGTCTCTTCTGTTACCCCCTTCTCTACCATGTTCTGCCAACAGTAGTTAATCTGCTTTTCTCCTCATATTTCATCTCCTTTTAACACCTGAATTTCTTCCTCTTGACCAAGAACAATAAATCCCCAACAGTGACTTCCAGCTCTTTCTTGACCTTGAACATGAATGACCAAGCTACATTCATGAAGCTGATGATCTCCAAATTACTGCTGCTAATAGCTAGAGCCATAAACACAATGTGCCTTATGCTTGGTCATCTTTCCTTTATAGCCCACTAGCACCAGCCACTCAGTAAAGTGGCTGGCGACAGGAAGGTCATCCAGCAATAGAAACTAAGCCAAAACTAAGATGAACGAACGCGCAGCCATATAAGAACTCGGACCGTAGCGAACCATTCAGCCTGTTAATTGTTAAAGGGAGACAATTCCTCTTTAAAGGGAAACAATCAGCCTGCAAGGTAAGTATGAGACAGATAGAGAGATGGGTGGCATTGGCTGACATGTTTGTTGTTGTTGTTGAGTTGATTATTTTATAAAGTTACTTCTGTATCTGAAAGTGTTGTTTATCGTTTAACACTATTTAACACTGGTAGCGCTGTGTATAACATTAGGTAGGTGTAGACGTGGCTTTATGATAAGAAGTCTACTTCCCAACCACATGATTCCGAGTTCAATCCCACAGTGTGGTAACTTGGGCAATTGATTTCTACTATAATCTTTGGCTGACCAAAGTCTTGTGAGTAGATTTGGTAGACAGAAACTAAAAGAAGCCCGTTGTATATGTATTTGTGTGTGTACCTTGATATCACATGATAAAGGGTAAAGGGTAAAAGTGTAATCGTCTCTCTTGCACACCACAACTTTTCTCTCAAGATACTTACACTCTATCGGGTGTGCACACTGACATTACTCCTCCATCGGAGCATACTGGCTTCATTCCTTGCGAGCTTCCGCATGTCCTCAGCAGTCACGGCCCATATTTCACTGACATGTAGCATGATTGTTTGTACACATGCGTTATACAGTCTGCCTTTTACTCTGAGTGAGAGGCCCTTTGTCGCCAGCAGAGGTAAGAGCTCTCTGAACTTTGCCCAGGCTATTCTTATGTGTACAAACAGCCATGCTACATGGCAGTGAAACATGGGCTGTGACTGCTGAGGACATGCATAAGCTCGCAAGAAACGAAGCCAGTATGCTCCGATGGATGTGTAATGTCAGTGTGCATACTCAACAGAGTGTAAGTACCTTGAGAGAAAAGTTGGACCTAACAAGCATCAGTTGTGGTGTGCAAGAGAGACGACTGCGCTGGTATGGACATGTAGCAAGAATGGATGAGGATAGCTGTGTGAAAAAGTGCCACACCCTAGCAGTTGAGAGAACCTGTGGAAGAGGTAGACCCAGGAAGACCTGGGATGAGGTGGTGAAGCATGACCTTCAAACTTTAGGTCTCACTGAGGCAATGACTAGTGACCGGGACCTTTGGAATATGCAGAACGTGAGAAGACCCGGCAAGCGAAGTGAGAGCATAA
The DNA here is from genome assembly GCF_001194135.2 of Octopus bimaculoides. Classification (NCBI taxonomy): domain Eukaryota; kingdom Metazoa; phylum Mollusca; class Cephalopoda; order Octopoda; family Octopodidae; genus Octopus; species Octopus bimaculoides. The sequence goes on from NC_068985.1 coordinate 31,200,259, forward strand.
GCTGTGACCTCTGCCAGAAGTGTGGCCAGCTCACTTATTTGTATCTTTACTTCATTGGACACTAAACTCTGCTTGCAAAGACCTGTTGAGGCAAGTGAATTTGAAATCTGAAATCGAAATCGAACCGAATCCAGCGAT
>NC_068985.1:31200433-31207262 GCF_001194135.2 Octopus bimaculoides
CGTTAGAAAATCATTCGAGCAAGGTCGTTGCCAGTGCTGCTGGACTGGCTCCCGTGCAGGTGGCACGTAAAAAAACACCTTTTTGAGCGAGGCCCTTGCCAGTACCGTGTAACTGGCCCTCGTGCCGGTGGCACGTAAAAGCACCCACTACACTCTCGGAGTGGTTGGCATTAGGAAGGGCATCCAGCTGTAGAAACTCTGCCAGATCAGATTGGAGCCTGGTGCAGCCTTCTGGTTTGCTAGTCTTCAGTCAAATCATCCAACCCATGCGAGCATGGAAAGCGGACGTTAAACGATGATGATGATGATGGTAAACGTTTAAAACTTTCTTTTGTTTTCAGATTGTCTTAGCATATTTAATACCATACACATCCTTCTTTTTACTCTGATATAACGCCACTTACTGTTATAAATAACTTGTAGAACCTCATTTGGCCCTGCCTGGATTTGAAACCAAATCTACCTGCTTGTTGCTTGCAAAGACAGCAGGAAATTTCTTGGTCCTGTCAAGAGATAACAGTGATTGATGTGTTTCCACTTGATCCATGACGTGTGTCATGGAGAGTTCAAACGGACAGCAAGTGATGTACATTAGTATAAGCTATGCATATAATGATATATCCATCTTTCTAGCTGGAATGTAATTATTATAAATGCCAGCGCTTCATAAGTGAAAAATCAGAGAGAATCTTGACTACCACACTGAATGATTCTTGACCATGGCAACAAGGCAGACAACTATAGCATCCATAACTGGCTTTTCTTCCAGAAAGCACAGAAGTAGGAGAAAAGTAAAATTAACTGAGGTGAATGTCAACAGAGAAATATAGATTTCCATAAAGTGGAAAAAATAAATGGAAGGAAAAAAGTTGGAAAACATTTTGGTGTGAACACAAATAGCTGTTACATGTTAGCAGGGCATGCTAGAAATAGCAGCCAAATCTTTCCTTTTCTGGAAAAAGGAGCCGTTAACATGTGATTTCGATGTCACGTTCATTGAAAGCATGCAAAATAACATTTAAAAGAAAAAATGACCAGCAAAACAAAACTCCCTTGGTGGGGACTTCAAGGTCCCACCTTTCTTTTCTGGAAAAAAGTGGCTTGCAGTGGGTTTGGAGGCCAGCATAATAAAAACTTAAAAGCACATCATAGTAAATACAAAACACCTATAATACTGATTCTTGTGAAGAAATGATATAGTTAACTGAACTGATTCCAGTAAATTATCAAAAATATTATATTAATCCCAGAAAGATGAAAAGCAAAGATGGCATTGTCTACATTTTAATACAAAACCATATTAACATTTACACTAAATCAAACAACCAACAATATGAAGAATAATGATCAGTAATTACCTCAAGAGGGGATTTATTTTCAAAGATATGTTTAGCATTCTCTTTGATTTCATCAACGGAAAGGCTGAATATAAAATAAAACATAAAACTTCAATGAAGTTAGTACACTTTAAAATAAATCATAAAACTTCAAAGTTAGCACACCCTTAATTAAGTCAGTAAAAATAAATAAAATGATGATGATAAAAGAAACAGCTTTTAAGAAACAGACACAGGTGATTTTTTTTTTAGACAATAAGAAAAAAACTGTTAAAGCTCAAACACTTATATCGTGTTATAAACACCTACATATACAAGAAATATAAGTTTAATCATCTTAATAGTAAAATAGAAATCATATGATGATTCCTGTATACTTAATGATTTCAACATATGCACATAAATCCATCTGCTAGAATGAATACTGAAACAAGATGTGCCAAACATTAAGTTAACTTGAACATTGTTTTATAAAGTAAATACCATATCATTAAAGGAGAGACAGAAGAAAAGTACTAAACAATCAGCAGAAATCCACAATTTATAGCCTGTCACCAGTTGTGAAGGTGCGTGGCTTAGTGGTTATTTTGTGTCCTGAGCAAAACACTTTATTTTCACATTGCTCCAGTTAACTCAGCTGGCAAAAATGAATTGTACTTGTAATTCAAAGGCCCAGCTTTGTCACACTCTATGTCACTGAATCTCCCTGAGAACTATGTTAGGGGTATGTGTGTCTGTGGAGGGCTCAGCCATTTGCACATTAATTTCAGGAGCAAGCTATTCCAGTGGAACACTTGTCATTATAACTGACAGAATCATAGTTAACCAGTACTACATTATAACTATTTAACTCTCAAATGGTTCAGTTCACTTATCTGTATATGGGTAAGAGAAGTACTATAAAATAGACAAATATCTCAATTGCAAGACTGAGTTCATTCCACCTATGAGTATAGCTTCAAGAAGTGCATACATGTCATAGATATAATACATTAAAATTAAATTTTCGCGAACACCCTAACAAACCAATGAGTTTGGCCAGACAGAAAACCACATACACATAATCCTATTTTAGCAAGGGTTCACACAGTTAGTTTACTTTTTATTTGCATGCAATCTACTATGGTTTGGTACCTTTCCTAATTCTTTATAATTTAGCTATGAGGCCAGCAATTTTTGAGGGGAGAGGGTTAGTTGATTACATCGGTCCTAGTACTCGACTGGTACTTTATTTCATTGACTCTGGAGGAATCAAATGGTGACTGTGACCTCGGCAAACTTTGAATTCAAGATGTAAAGAAACAGAACAAATACCAGAAGGCATTTTTTCCAACACTAACAATTTTGCTAGTCCACCAACCTTTCTTAATATTACTCAACCATAAAGAGGGTTATCTTTTTTCAACTAAATTAACCGAACCAAATATAGTAATATACTTTGATAACAATGTAATGATCTCTCATGGAATTGTTATGTATGTATATACTTCAAGTCAGTTATCTAGCACCACAATACTCCATATATGAGTTTATGCAGCTGTGTACAAAAGTGCTGAACATTAATCAGAATTTGGACAGAAAGCTAGATTAAACATGTTTGACTGTTACATGAAAAATCAAACGCTGTATGACAGTGAAATTTCAGTAGGAGAGCTTATACATAATGGTAGAGAAATTTCCATCAAAAACTCTCAGCAATCTCTAAAATTAGAACTACAAATCCTAAATCTGGTATAAATCAAAGAAAAGTATCTCCAAAATAAAATGAAAATAATCATAGGTAGAACAATGAACACTGAACCTCAGCTCACACTGACAAGCCAGACATTTTTTGGCATACCCAGAGTAGTGAATATGTGGGTTGTTCCTAATCATTCAATTAGTTATATCCTGACTGAAGCTACTCAACAATAATAACTGGAAGGTTACTGACTACAATAATAGTCTACAAACCAAACTCTAAATCTCCTTATCATTGGTCAACTCAGATAGGGTTGAGGAGTCATTCAATAACAACTTTTATTGTACAAGGGTGGGCTGAAAAGTCCATAGGTTGACTATGGACTGATGCTACAGCTGTGCAATCTTGCATGTATTAATTTCAACTATCATTATTAATAACTGCATTGGTTCTTTCCAGCTAAACTGACATCTGACCGTTCAAAGAAAACTTCAAAAGTAACTAGTAGTGACTTCTCTTGAAAATGAACAAAATTTGGCATCATGGTTTTATCAAGTGCCTGCAGAAAAAGGGCTTAGCCTCCAAAGACATTCATGCTGATATGCTTGGTACGTTAAGGGATGACACTCCAGCTTTTTCAACAGTGCAAAAGTGGGCAGCTGAATTTAGGAGGGGAAAGGAGAGTCTTGAAATTGACCCAATGTCTGGACATCCCACAACTACCACCACTAAGACAAACATTGTGTTCACCACATGGTGATGGATGACAGGTAACTGACTATAAATCAAATGGCCAATGATATTAGCATATCCCTTGAGGGAGTTGAGAATATTCTGCACAATGAACTTGACATGATGAAGGTTTCTGCTCGATTGGTACCACATCTGAGACCTAGTCAAAAGCACACTAGGCTGATCACATCACGGGAAATCTGACATTATTTGAGGCTGATCCAACTGGTTTCCTTAAATGTTGTCTAACCCAAGATGAGTGCTGGCTTCATCACTTTCACCCAGAGACAGAGACAATCCATGCAGTGGAAACATGCCTCCTCACCTGCTCCAAATAATGCTAAGGTTGTTCATCTGCAGGGAAGGTGATGGCCTCAGTTTTTTGAGGATGCAAAAGGCATTGTGCTTATTGACTATCTTCAAAAGGGTCACACCATCAACAGAAAGTACAATGCCAACTTGCCAAAGCAGTTACAAAAGGTTATCAAGACCAAATGCCCAGGAAAACTGATGAAAGGGGTCCTGTTTCATCGGGAGTGGAGCATTTATCAGGACAATGCTCCAGCACACAAGTCCTTGCTTTCAATGGCTGTTATACGTGACTATATCTTTGAACTGATTGATTCTCCTCCCTGTTCTCCTGATTTGACATCATCTAACTATCATGCTCCCCAACATGAAAAAATATTTGATAGGGAACTAGTATTGCAGTGATGATGACATCATATCTGCTGTTCATGACTTTTTTACCAACAGGATGAAAGCTTCTTCACCAATGGGATCCAAGCACTGCAACACCAATGGAAGAAGTGTGTGGACCATGAGGGGGATTATGTTGAAAAATAAACCTCATTTGGTCACATTCCATGAGAGTATCTTGGTCAGCCTATGAACTTTTCAGCTGTCCCTCATATAATGTATCTTGCACTTTCAGCAGAGGAAGGTAAAATAAAAATTTACTAAAAATAGAATAACAACTCATCAAAGTTTCACCATTGATATTACCAGTGGCAAATAAAAAAAAAAACCCATCTGAATGTGACCGATGCCAGTACCTCCTGACTGGCTCCTGTGCAAGTGGCACGTAAAAAGCACTATCCAAACATGATTGACGCCAGGACCGCCTCCTGTGCTGGTGGCATGTAAAAAGCACCATCCGAACGTGGCTGATGCCAGTAACCCTTGACTGGCTCTTGTGCTAGTGGCATGTAAAAAGCACCATCTGAACATAGCTGATGCCAGTACCCACTGACTGGCCCCTGTGCCAGTAGCATGTAAAAAGCACTATCCGAATGTGATCGATGCCAGGCCCACCTGGCTGGCTCTCATGCCAGTGGCACGTAAGAAGCACCCACTACAATCTCAGAGTGGTTGGCATTAGGAAGAGCATCCAGCTGTAGAAACATTGCCAGATTAGATTGGAGCCTGGTGCAGCCGCTGGCTCTCCAGACCTCAGTCAAACTGTCCAACCCATGCCAGCATGGAAAACGGATGTTAAACGATGATGATGATGATGATTGCTTCAAAGAATGCAATGACAGAAATATATCTTTCTCAGTACCTTACAATCACAAATGGATCCAAACTTGCAGAAAAAACATAGTATGAAACAAAATACAGCAGTATTACCCTTCCAACTTTGCTTCTATGAGGTGTTTGATCAAATTGTTGTTTTATACAAAAAGACTTTCACTTACCTTTTTAAAGCCTTTGACAAACATTTGCGATCATTTATGGTCCAAATTGAATGGTCAAAATTTTGCTGGACCTGTCGAATAACTCTTTTGGATTCAGGTTTCATCTTAGAGATTAAACTGAAATATGGAAATCATATAGATATTAAGAAATTGCACAAATATCCAACTAAGTTACTGTTATATTTAGAATGAAATGTGAAAATAATCAACAGTTAAAGAAGAATAGAAGAATGGTTAAAATGATCACAATGCAGAAGGAGGAAATATAGCTTTCTTCAGTTTTCTTTGTACAACAATACTTCAAATAAGTAAAAATATCTTATTCTTTTCAGTACTTATGCAATTTATTTCTTTAAATTTTCCGTGTACTTTAATCTTTTTATTATAAAATGTTTAAAGTACTCATCCCACATTCAATGAAATATATATCCATTTTATTAAATTCATTTTTTTGTGTTATTTAAAAGGACTGGAACTTATATCAATCCAAGTGTAATATACAACTTGTTAGGATCGTCTTCAGTCTGAAGGATAGACAGAAGATTAATGTGAAGTTTGAATTATTAATATATTACAGAAATACAAAAATAGAAATTCTTTAGAGTACCAACCTTCAGAATGAAGGAACTCATAAAATTTGATGTGTGACATAGAAAAGTAGAATGTGTGCTGTGATAAACATATAAAAAAATTTTTATTTTTTATTTAAAAAAATCTATTCTGTAATTTAGTTATTCATATTTGCATCTATAGTTGCATAGTATCAGTTCCAAAGACAGCAAAATATACATTCATATAAAATTAGAAGTCCATTTTATACAAAAAAAAAAACCTTAATACTTTAGAAATTTAGAAGTGAAACAAAGGAAGAATGAATTAATTTCTAACTTCCATGGCATTGGAGACCATGCAACCAGACAAATACCTACCATAAGCATCTACCATACTCTAAACATCTTACTTCCCTGGGCATGAACACATTAAAGCTCCAACATCTGGCTTAGTAGACATCCACAAGATTATCCACTATCTTTCCAACAACAACCTTGGGCACCTTTTTGAATTTCATATATCTAACACTCATGGACATGCTTACAAAATCATAAAAAGTAGCACTAAGTGCATGAAGATGTGTGTTGTGTTGGCACTCCGTCGCTTACAATGTCAAGGGTTCCAGTTGATCCGATCAACGGAACAGCCTGCTCGTGAAATTAACGTGCAAGTGGCTGAGCACTCCACAGACACGTGTACCCCTAACGTAGTTCTCGGGGATATTCAGCATGACACAGTGTGACAAGGCTGACCCTTTGAATTACAGGCACAACAGAAACAGGAAGTAAGAGTGAGAGAAAGTTGTGGTGAAAGAGTACAGCAGGGTTCGC
>NC_068985.1:31207272-31210917 GCF_001194135.2 Octopus bimaculoides
TGGGAATCGAAACCGCGATCCTATGACCGCGAGTCCACTGCCCTAACCACTGGGCCATTGTACCTCCAGTGTTAAAAAAAAAAGTAGGAAGTGAGGAACATCAGGTGTACTGTTGGCGAACTTCAGGAAGCATGCAAGTTTTGAAAGATATAGTGTTCCAAAGCTAACAACTGATGATAGTACTTTATTGCATGCCTTAGCAATTCTGAGTATGAGATAATGTTTCCAAAAGTCATGGGTGGTGTGTTGTTTTTTGATTTTGTAAATATGTCCACAAATGTTAGACATATGGAATTCAAAAAGATGCCCAAAATTGTTGTCAAAAAGATGGTGGATAATCTTGTAGATGTCTACCAAGCCAGATGTTGGAGCTTTAAGATGTTCAGAGTATGGTAGAAGCCTGATAGCAGGTATGCTGGTCAACATGTGCAACAGCAGATCTATTACTCTCTCTACTTGCCTAAACTCTCTTACTACCACTCTCTCTCTTTCTCTCTTGTAGTCCCTCACTGATGAAGCGAACTACCATACACAATGGATCATGGAACTAAAGACAATTTGTTTCCTGCAACAACAAACATTGTGTACACAAACAACTCGAAGAAGTTGTATCTTCTATATTGTAATGACCATCATCATAATAATATAAATAAAATGGCCATCTTAACAATCAATTAATATTGTTCTTCTTCACTCATTTCTATGATGCATATTATCGTTAAATACCATCGTTACATATATATTGTGTGTGTGTGACTAAATAAAGACAGGAGAAAGAAAAGCAAGAGTTTGGCACGAAAGACAGTTCTGAACTCAAACTGACACTCCTATGCAACTACAACTAATTTAAAACTTTCAATCTCTCTTTTCTTGGTTCATGTTTTACCCCAAGGAATCCTTGGACAGGGATTTTTTTTTTCTTATGCTTACACAAGCTCTTCTTCAGACTTTGAAGCCTTAACAGTTGCAGAAGTTGCAGGTGCATGTATTGCACGGGCAGCAGCATTGTAGGCAGCCTGCTTGGACAGTCTGTAGGACATCTGGTCTTGAGTTTCATTATTCTGATATCTTTTGGCTTTGGCAGCAGCGCTGGACAGTCTACCAATGCGAACTCTCTTTTTCCTAGGTGGCATTGCAGGGTTATCTGCAAAGTGAGGGGGGGGGGGTAATTTGAATGCTTGAATCATGTCTGTGGTACTATTGTTTGCTGAGTGGATTCAGAAAATTGTCACATAGGCCTTAGGAAGGGTTGAGACATTTGAGCCTTGGGCAATCTAGCTAAAAAATTTTTTTTAGGCATTTAAAAAATAGAAGTTGATTTAAATTCCATGGCTACCTCAAGGAAGTGCTAACATGCAAATATCGGCAGTTTCCACTAAGTGGGCATTGTAAAAACTGTATAACTATCACAACCTGGTAGGAAAAGCAGAGAAAATATATATTATGGATTAATTTCTGAAGGCTTTTAAAAAAATAATTAAAAGTTGATTTAAATTCCATGGCTATCTCAAGGAAGTGCTAATGTGCAAATATCAGCAGTTTGCAGTGAATGGACATTGTAAAAACTGTGGGAGACGAAGTGAAAGTAGCATAACTACGTCATCAAGAGTAATGTCCCTTGAAGCAACGATCGTTGGTATTTGTTATTTACCTATGAGAAAGCGTTTTCGTCCCCAAGAGGGCAACATTACTCATTGTGAAAAATTTTGAAGAGTCTATGACCATCCCTGGAACATAAGTGATGTATGTTCCCAGTGTGAACGAAATCGGATGAAAAATATTGATTTTAAGGGGGATCAAGAAAAAGGCCTGTATACACACACACCTTCCGTTTTATGATAGATAGATAGATAGATAGATAATTCCAGGTTTCATTTGTATCTCCTTGCAAAACCTGGTAAAGATTCGTTAAGAAACGGCCATGTTATTTCAAACTAAACGACCATGGATATTTATAGATGTAGATGATTACTGATAAAGCAGAAAAAAAAGGAAGAAAGAAAATTTGCTCAAAGCGAGTGCTTTAACATATACAGCGCGACGGGCCGCGATCGTGGCCCGGATAGATGTATTTAATTTATGGGGCGTTTGTTGGGGTCTAATGTCACTCAAACGCTCCGATACCCCCCAGAATGCAAGAGGACTAATAGTTCAACTAATGACTTTTCAGATGATGTAAAACTTGCCACCATTATATATCAAGAAGATATTTTAACTATTTTTTTGTTTTTATGTGTGCATGGTCGTCTCATTTTTATAAAATGTGCTCAGCAGTCCATGCTATGTAAGTGCAAATCCCAGCGCTTTATGGGTTAATGAAATTCCAGCCTTAAAGACAAATTATAGAATGATAAAAATCAGACTAAATGATGTTATTGAATAAATGACATATATTTTAAATATCTTGAAATTGAGCAATATTTTCGATAATATTTGGCAGCTTCAAATACGGTGATAAATGCAATTTAGCTTGGCGAAATTGCTCCAGCATTTAATTATCGTACACTTTAAGCAATCAACTACCTCGTTAAGAATATTTTCTAGTGTCATAGACAATTTGTCCATAGCTTTTTTGAAAGTGAACAAAGATTTACAGGTAGTTTACGTACTATATGTATCTTTAGATACACTATATCTAGAAGATTAGTGTACAGTGATTATTGATAAAAACATTCTTTTTTTTTACTTCTTTGAAATAAGAAATAAAAGAATTATTTACTATGCTACACACACACATATATATATATATTATATTATATTATATATATAGTTGGATTCGATAGGAATAGTTTTAGGAAACAAGCTACTTGGAATAAGTACAAAAAGTGTATATAACATGGGGAAATAGTAAAATTAGAATCAAGCACTGAAAAGAAAACATCAAATACAAGAATAATAACTAAAAGAACTACTGAAAATTTATCTAATAAACAATAATTTACAATAAAAGGCATAACTACAGGGTTTTACCCCCCAGACTTTGAAGTCTTGGGGTCTGTAAAACCCTGTAGTTATGCCCAATAATAACAAAAGACAATATTATTTTCGTTGGGTAGGGAGATTAACTAAAATACGAAATGACACTGTCGTTTACCAAACATTAGTATGGTACGAATAGGGACATTGCCGGGAGGGATAATGTTAATATACCTTCAATTAAATCTATTGTTTATCGAAAACTAAATATTTACCGATAGATAAAACACGTTCTTAAATACGACCGTAATCTTCAGGTTTGAAGAGATGAAGTGTTAATCGACAAGACAAACACCAAACAGTATCAAAGAAAAAACCCATGCAAGGGAGACGACTGTGGTTATTTTAAACAACTCTTTTTATTATATTTTTTCCTAGTAGAGTTTTAATCGGACAAATCTACCCCAGTATTTACTTTGGAAAGACTTCCTCCCGTCTCCCTCCCCCATTTTCTCGCAAATTATTATTTTTTTTTTCCGAAAACCCCCGTTTTCGGATACAGAGATTCCAGAAAATTGACAAAAATCGGCATTTTGAAAATTTTGCCCCCTCCTTCCCCCCTTTCCCCGCCAAATTCCTTTATTTTCCACTTTTTTCCCTAACCCTAACCCTAAAATCCTAATTATAACCCTAACCCTAACTACATTTTTTTCAGAAACATAATCTCCG
>NC_068985.1:31212430-31214912 GCF_001194135.2 Octopus bimaculoides
GCCCTTAAGAGCGGCTGGGGGGGGCCCTTTTGCCTACCTATTGTGGAGGAGGAGCTGCACATGAAATTAGATATCATTTTAAACAAAATGTTCTGTACAAAAGATGATGTAAAAAATGAAGAAAGCCATTTCAGTTGTACACATAAATTCTTTGAGATTATAACCAAATTGACAATTTACAGATTATCCTATAAAGGAAAAAATTCAGATTCAAATAAATGAAACTTTTGCAAATAGTTTATTCTTTTTACATAAATGCTGTTATAAAATTAAAGCTTTAGCTGTGAAGGAATTTCTAAGGAATACAATATTCATTAATTGAGCATTTACTTGTAAATGTTAAATGGTGTTAAAGGTGTGATGTGAGTAAATCATCATCATCGTTTAACGTCCGCTTTCCATGCTAGCATGGGTTGGACGATTTGACTGAGGACTGGTGAACCAGATGGCTACACCAGGCTCCAACCTGATTTGGCAGAGTTTCTACAGCTGGATGCCCTTCCTAACGCCAACCACTCCGAGAGTGTAGTGGGTGCTTTTACGTGTCACCGGCACGAAGGCCAGTCAGGCGATACTGGCAACGGCCACGCTCAAATGATATATTTTACGTGCCACCAGCACAGGAAACAGTCCAGCGGCACTGGCAACGATCTCACTCGAATGTCTTTACACGTGCCACTGGCACAAGTGCCAGGAAGGTGACGCAGGGCACAGGTGCCATCACAGTTTCGCTTTCGTTTGCCCCAACAGGTCTTCGCAAGCTGAGTTGCGTGTCCAATGAAGGAGACGATATTGGCATGGGTGCCAGTCGTCGAATTTAGTTCGATTTCAATTTCACTTGCCTTAACAGGTCTTCGCAAGCAGAGTTTAGTGTCCAATGAAGGAAAGGTACACATAAGTGGGCTGGCTACACCCCTGGCAGAGGCCTTGGATTTAGGTCTAACTTGGCTTGCCGGGTCTTCTCACGCACAGCATATTTCCAAAGGTCTCGGTCAGAAGTCATTGCCTCGGTGAGGCCCAATGTTCGAAGGTCGTGCGTCACCACCTCATCCCAGGTCTTCCTGGGCCTACCTCTTCCACAGGTTCCCTCAACTGCTAGGGTGTGGCACTTTTTCACACAGCTATCCTCATCCATTCTCACCACATGACCATACCAGTGCAATCGTCTCCCTTGCACACCATAGCTGAAGCTTCTTAGGTTCAACTTTTCTCTCAAGGTACTTACACTCTGTCTAGTATGCACACTGACATTACACATCCATCAGAGCATACTGGCTTCATTCCTTGCGAGCCTACGAATGTCTTCAGCAGTCACGGCCCATGTTTCACTGCCATGAAGCATGGCTGTTTGTACACATGCAGAGGTAAGAGCTCTCTGAACTTTGCCCAGGCTATTCTTATTCTAGCAGCTACACTTTCAGTGCACCCTCCCCCACTACTAACTTGGTCACCTAGATAGCGAAAGCTATCAACTACGTCTAGTTTTTCTCCCTAGAATGTGGCAAAAGTTGTTTTCTGCACATTTACAGTGTTTATTGCTCCTGAACATCTGCTACATGCAAAAACTAACTTCCGAGTTAACCTTCGAATAAAGTTATTCTGTTTATTATATGTGTGCAACACCTGTATGTCCTACTTTGACAGCAATTGGTATAAGTAAACTCATCAATGGATCTGAAAATCATATATATTCATGTATAATATTTACATACGTATATGGTGCATTCACCTGAGCTAAGAAATCTCGGAAAAAGTGTCATATATAATACAATATGTATGCTGGTGCTAAAATAATTGTCTTTGTTTAGTTATACATGCACACACACACACACACACACGCAAATGCGCATGCACACACACACATGCGCATGTGCACACACACACATGTACATATCTCAAAATCCACAATTATTTTTACACCAAGTTAGTGTTCATGCATAAAGCACACTCTTAATTTTAAAGCTTAAAGATCAGTAGGGAAATATCTATTATATACAAATATAAATATCGTAATACAAAAACCTATTCAAAAATAGCTAAAAACTACAAAACATGTATTGTAATTTATGCTTATTTCTATGCTAAATTTTCCCAGCATTCTAACATTTGCCACCATTTGCCAGCATTTCTGAAAGATTATCCCAGCATTTTCATTTGAGTTAGATGACACTGCTGCATACCCCATGTGGAACAGTACCAATACTGATTGCATTACTAGATATACCAATGAGAAAAATAATTAAAAAATGTATTTGATCAACAGACCTTACAAAAAACAAATACACTATAAATAGTGCACTACATTTACTAAATCACATGAAAATCACATGAAATCACATGAAAAAGATTAAATCAAATGCAGATATTCTGTGACAGTGAGTCTAATCTATCATAATTACAGCAATCACTCAGGGTGTTTTATATATATATATATATATATATATGTGTGTGTGTGTGTGTGTGTATTTATATTTATATAACG
>NC_068985.1:31215532-31217021 GCF_001194135.2 Octopus bimaculoides
TTGTCTGTAGTCCATTGTTCTAACGTCCTGTACCCTGATATGCATATATATACACATGTAGATGTAAGTATGTACATATATGTGTGTATACATGTATATATATTCTTTGTATTATTATATATATATATATATATATATGTATGTATGTATGTATGTATGTATATATGCTGTATATTATATGTGTATATGTAGATAGACAGACAGACATATATCATCATTATCATCATGAGGATCATCATCGTTTAAAATCTGTCTTCCATGCTATCAGATCCAACAAGCTGGAAGACTGTGGCAAGCTCCAATGTTTGGTTTGGTTTGGTGGCATGGCTTCTATAGCTAGATGCTCATTCTAATATCTTTAATGTGTACTGCATGCTTCTTCCATTATGCCTGCACTAGTGAAATCACAGTGTGTGTGTGTGAGTGTGTGTGTGTGTGTGTGCACGTGAGTGTGTACACAGTACCTCCAACCTATTGCCCATGCAACACATTCACACCACTACCAATTGATTTGAACCTTATTTAACTGGATTTGGGAAAAGGGAATTTACATGAAATATTTGCTTTTGTCTTGAATCTGTCACTGGCCCAATTTATTTTGCAAATAGGGTGAGAATGACATTACTATAAACAGAATGTTGCATATTTGCATAGATTTTCAAGTGGCAAATCTTGTCTTGCAAGTTTCCAAAAGTCACCATTCCTGTTACAGACATTATAAATGTGCTGGCACTAAAAAATTATATATATATATATATATAAATATCATATTATATTATATATATATATATAATATATTAGTTATCTATAAATATATATATATATATATATATATATATATATAATATATTAATTATCTATAAATATATATATATATATATATACACACATACATGCATACACACGCACATACACACACACACATTCACACACACACACACACACACACACACACACACACACACACACACGTATACATAGTCATAATTGTCTGAAGAACCTCTGCACCCACAAGTGAAATTCAGAGAAACAATGAAATGACTTCACCAAAATAATATATATATTATACTAGCAGAGATACCTGGCCTTGCTCGGGATTTAAAATGGCATAGTTTTCTTATTGTTTTTCTTGCTTCAGTCATGTGACTGCAGCCATGCTGGAGCACCACCTTTGGTCAAAAAATCGACAACAGGATTTATTCTTTGTAAGCCTAGTACTTACTCTATCAGTGTCTTTTGCTGAACTGCTAAGTTAGGGGAATGTAAACACAGCAACATTGGTTGTGAAGCAATGGTTGAGGTACAAACACAAACACACTCACACACAAATATACACATATATATGACAGTATTCTTTCTCCACACATATATATGTATATATACATATATATATATATAATGAAATCGTCCAACCCATGCTAGCATGGAAAGCGGACGTTAAACGATGATGATGATGATGTATATATACATATATATATATATATATATA
>NC_068985.1:31219301-31220361 GCF_001194135.2 Octopus bimaculoides
ATATAAGTCACTGACTTTTTCTTTTCATTCAATTCACTCTTTTAGATTTCTCAGGTTTCAAATTTCTATGAATATTTTCTTTACTTTTTTATATTATTAATTTGCTAGCAACTTTCACCATGAGTAATGTGAGACAATAGTGATGTGCAAGCTATTAATGATCTAATGTTTTCCAATCTCTGCAAAATAGTTCTCATTACTAATAATGTAACTGTGACAATTAACTACTAGTATTCATCTGAAGCAAAGAATAAAGCATTTAAATAACATTCAATCTTTACGTGTATATATATATATATATTTATTTATTTATTTACACATATATACATGTCTCAGGAGTGGCCATGGGGACGAGAATGGGCCCCAACTATGCGAACTTGTTTGTTGGCTACGTTGAGGCCCAAATATTCTCAAGTTTCACTGGTCCCATTCCTGAACTATACACCCATTATATTGATCACTGTATCGGTGTGACCTCACTCTCCTACGAACATCTAGACTCCTTCCTCTCTTTCTATCCTGCCCTCCACTTCTCCTGCACTATCTCTGACACCTCTGTCTCCTTTCTTGACATTTCGGTCAGCATTCATCACTCCACTCTCACCACCTCCATCCACTACAAACACACACTCATACCTCAATTTCTACTCCTCCCACCCTAAACACACCAAGCTTTCCATCCCCTATTCCCAATTCTTCTGTCTACACAGGCTCTGTAGTGACTCATGGTTCAACACACCATTCTCCGAGCCTTCCAGCGACTCCAGTCCGACCCCTCCACTTCATACATCTTCCCTAACCAACCCTGTCCCTCCTTCAAACGATCCCACAACCTACAAGACCTCTTGGTCCACAGCTTCTTCCCTAACCCAACCTCCCAACCTGGCTCATTTCCCTGCTCCCACCACGCTGCAGAACTTGCCCTTACCTCTCCAACACCACCCTCCTCACCAGCACCCATCATCGACCCTATCACATCACCAACTCCTTCACCTGCACTTCTACCAATGTCATCTACTGCATCTCCTGCTCTCTCTGCCCTTCTCTATACATCAGGCAA
>NC_068985.1:31221791-31231791 GCF_001194135.2 Octopus bimaculoides
ATATATATATATATATATATATATATACATATATATATATACATATACATACATACATATACATACATACATGTTTATAAATATATATTGAAAGTAATAGAAATGAAACTAATATATATAGCTACATAATGAAAATAATTGAAATTGAAACCATGTAATAGTGAAAGTATTAATAGAGACATTATTGTTTCACTTTTGACACGTAATACGGAAACAGTGTTAGAGATAAGAGATTGAAAAATTTTTTAGCCCATGACACTGCATGGACCCTAAGTAAGGCATGTGTAAAATTTGAATGAAATGGGTTGGGTAGTTCTCAAGTTTTAGTAATTCACACATAGGGACAGACAGACATACTCTCACATATTCTCAGTTTTATATAGCACTATGACACAATTCTCTCAGCCAGAAATTTGGAAACGACATGCTGTACTGCTTGGCATTCACGCCAGAAGCTCCAATACAAACAGAACAACCAATGGCTTACTGTGTTCCCAAAACATGTACCAAGGATGGTAAAAATCAGACACCCAGTCAACAGCATGGTATTGGGAGTGATCACTAGTGATGGTGACGTTATGCCTCCATTCGTCTTCCCACATAGCCCCAGACTCAACACAGAGGCCTACATGAAGTGCCTGGAGAAAGTAGTGCTGCCCTGGGTCCAGAAAGTGGCTGCTGGAAGACCCTATTCTGGCAACAGGACTCTGCATCATGCCATACAAGCAGGAGAACTCAGTCATGGCTGTCAGACAATTTCTGCAACCACATTTGGCCACCTAACACCCCAGACTGCAACCCCGGTGATTATTGTGTGTGGGGTACAGTTGAGTGAGAGACCAACAAAACTCCTTGTAACACCAAAGATGGGCTGAAGGCAAGGATTATGGCAGCATTCACCAACTTAAACCCTAAAGCTAAAACCAGTACAAACGCACGAACGATGTCATAAATAACAGTACCGCCGATAGTTCTTGTTGACAAACAACGGCAGTAATTTTATTCAAGGAAAAAGATTCCATTACACCGCCACAACGTGTTGTTGACAAACCACAGCAGTAATTGTTTTCACCTCAATAGTCGAATATAAAATTTTTTCTCTGTTCTATAGGACAAAATATACAAGTATACGAAGTTTTCAAGTGTTTCGGTAGAAAACACTCTAAATAAAAAATGGTGATCGCGAAATCAGAAAGATTGGATAACGTTGGTGTTGGGTTCCTGCCCATAGGAAAAAGATGGGACAGTCACGATTGGAATGTCCTTGATCACAAATTTGTACCATCAAAGCCTACTTGCGGGTAAACAACAACAAAGCGAATATAATTGCACAATAGTCATGATTCTTCCATAAGTTTTTCTAATTTCAATACACGATCACTGAGGTCACTTGTCAAACATGCGCGAGTTTAAAAAGTCTGTTATATGATTATTATTGTTGTTGTTATTTTTGTTATGCAGACATAATAATAGTTCACACGAGGGAGAGAATTCCAAAAACGACGTTCACATGTACACTGCATGAGTATTATTCTATTTGGGAGGAGAAGCCTATCGAGGTTTAAATTTGTGATGACGTATATTTTTTTCCACCAATGGTGTTGCTTATAACCTTAATTTGTTTACTTCGGACAGCCAGTTTGAGTTTCGACGTAAAAATTTTAATGTAACTTGCATTCAATATTTACATACTTCAAGTTAGTACTAACAATCTAAAACTGTTCAAGTGTATACACGTACATATAGGCCATTGAATCACTTTCTGCCGGTTATATATGATTATATGTATACATATAAATATAGATAGACAAATATAGCATGGCCGCAGTCAAGTGACTGAAACAAGTAAAAGAGTATATATATATATATATATATATATATATATATATCCTTGTTTTTTTTGCATTGTTGACAAAGTGGCAAAACATGTAAGTAATTGACGCATTTAATTCAATTTCCTCTTTCGCAATATTATTATTTGAATATTTCTTGCTTTAAAGTTCTTCTGTCATGTTTTATATATTTTTTATTTTTTTCAATTCCTCAATAATTTGATAAACATTTATTTCAGCAAAGGTTAGAAACTCTTATTTTTCTTTGTCTTTACACTTTTGGCACGTTGTTTGAAATGAGAACGATAAAAAATTCTAAATTTGTTTAACTCGTTTTGTCCTGCAACACTCTAATGTCTTAATGAAAGAAAGGGGAGAGAAAATATAAGCGAAATTTTATAACATGTACATATGCACACACACATATATTGCAACTCTTTGATTATTCTTTTTTTTTTTTTTTACCTGTTTCAGTCATTGAACTGCGGCCATGCTAAGATACTGCCTTCAAGGAATTTTGTCGATTGAATTGAGTCCAGTGCTCATCTTTTAAGTATTGAGCATAATCCGTCGATCTCTTTTTCGTCAAACCGGTAAATTACGAAGACGTAAAGAAACCAGCAACTTGTCGAGCGGTGAGGCATAAAATCACGCGCGCGCGAACATACACATACGTGTTTAGGTATAGATCTTTAGCAAACACATCGTCTTTCACCTCCAACCCATCATCCACCCCAACACTACCCGACCATACCATATACGCCACCATAACCTCATCCTACCAATGCTACGTACTTGTTCTTATAGCTAGATACAAAAAATCCTGGACGTGTTTTGTTTTTCCTATACATCATCCTGTGATGCACTTGAATACATTCTCAGTGATGGTTCCTGGTGTCATTAGGCGTTTCAGGTCTTTCAACATCGGACACCCTCACCCTAGCGACCCAGCCGGGGTTGATGAAACCCCAGTTAGCATTAGTCCTGGTAGCACTGCTCTTCCAACGACTCCTACACAATTTAAAAATACATACCCCAACCTGAACCTCATTTTTATTGCTACAATTGGAACACTGGGGGTAAACCCTAGTTGTATGTATTTCATTGAGCAATAGAATGACATCACCACATTTACAGGGTAACATACAATTCAGATGTGCTGACACACCCATCTGATATACCATTCTTTAGAACTAACGTGCTAGAATGAAGGAAACACTTTGGTATTTTACATTTTATATTCAACATTTTACACCTTGCACTATACACAGCTTGGAAAGACTTCCATCCACCCACCCCTCATTTTCTCCCAAATTTGTTTATTTTTGTAATTTTTTTTTGCAAAAAATCCCCATTTTCGGATACGGAGGTTCCGGAAAATTGCCAAAAATCGGCATTGTGAGATTCCTCCCTTCCCCCCCAACCTCTTCAATTTTGTCTTTTTTTCCCCAACACTAACCCTAAAACCCTAACCGGAAAGACTTCCGCCCGTCCCCACCTCACTTTCACTCTACCCAAAACTGTTATCTCACCATATTGAGATAACATTATAACATTGTGATCACTTAATGATCATGCTGTACAACTATTATATGAACAATATATGAACAATAGTCACTTAAGTTATATGAACAATAATCACTTCAGTAACATGAGAACCCATTCACAACAGGCTACAGTGCTTGCACAAATGAAAACAAATATCAGAATTTATATGCACACACACACACACACACACACACACACACACACACAGATACATACCTGAAAAGAAATGCTTTAAAAACTAGTGTAATATACAAACTCGTGTGTGTGTGTGTGTGTATAATGTAATCATCATTTAACGTCCATTTCCCATGCTGGTGTGGCTTGGATAGTTCAACAGCATCTAACAAGCCAGAGAACTGTGTTGAGTTTTGCTAAGTGCTAATTTTCCCGGCATCATATAACTTACTAAACAAGAGCTCTTAATTGGCTGGTGGTATAGTATTGAGGGAAGTAGTTTTATGCCAAATGTTGAGAGGTTAGAATATAAAAGAGGGACTGAAACAAGTGTCTTTGCTGTAGAGTAGACACATGGCTACCTCAGTTGGAAAGATAAAAGAGATAGTGATAATGAGGTGCCAGGGCTTACCTCCAAGGTAGAAGAGGATTAAAAGAATAGGGACAAGTGATTGGAAAGGGTGAGTGGGTTGGTAAGTTCACAAGAGTGTAAAAGGAGAATGACTTGTGGTTGGTGATAGGGGTAGGGGTAAATGCGATGAATAGGAAAGATGAGTGGAAGCATGGTCAATGTTGAAATCCATTTGGAAAGGAGGAGGTTATAAATAAATACTAAAGGAAGAGGATGTAGAAGAATGTTTCTCAACCATTTTTCACCTATGGACCCCTTTGACTCCTATTTTACTCCTAGCCATTCAACGTTTAGAAACTTTGTAAGTACCTGAGTGAGTTACACAATAGTAAGAAGAGTAATGGAGAGGAAAGCATAAGGAAGATGAGTTGTGGGGGAAGAATTGACAGGGATAGATTATGTGTGGAGGCATAGACATAATTTACTTTTAGGTCCTCATTTTTGCTTAGGTGGATGGGTCTTGAGCACAGCATATTACCAGTAATCTTGGTCCTTAATCATCTCTTCCATGAATCTCAACATCTTACAGTTGGTCTGCACCACTTCTTTCCAAATCTCCCTAGGTTCCATTCACATTTAGCTCTTGGCACTTTTTTATGCATCTGTCCTCATCCATCTGCTTTACATGACCATACCAGTGCAGTCTTCTCCCTTATACAATACACTTGACACCTCTTTTGCCCAATTTTTCTATCAAAATTTCACTTTGTCTTACATGCTAGCTTCATTTCTTTCTAATCTTTATATGTCCTCTGAATTCACAGCCCACATTTCACTACCATGTAGCATTGCTGTTTATACAAACATCATACAATCTGTATTTCATTCTGAGAGAGTGGCGTTTTGTTATCAGCTCTCTGAACTTTCTACATCTAGTTCTTATTCTAGCAACTATACTTTTAGAACGTCATCCTTCACTGTTCATTAAGTCACCTAGGTTACAGAAGCTGTCTACTACCTCTAAGGATCCTCCTGGGCATTTAAGAAAATATATTTCCCTTGTGTTCTTTATGTTTATTGCTCCTGTGTATCTGCCACAAACAAAGTCTACTTTCTTTGTGGACCTTCCTGTGACTCCACGGTACATCTTATGTGTACATAGTTTGCACTGGATACACTGTACTGTATGGAATTTCTACCCACACTTTTTCTACATGTTGAACAAGGTCATCCTGTGTTTTTCTGCATGCTAGCTATTTCATGACTTAACTTTAAGGTCCTTTGATTCCAGGGTTTTGCTTCCATACTTGGAATTTCTTTTGTAATTCTACTACATATTCAGCTGCAAGAACAAGGTCATTAGCAGAAGGGATTTCCCATAGGCAAGCAGTCTTAAACTCTTGTCTTGCAAGTTACTTGATGGCTATACTGCTGCTGGTACCACATAAGAAGTATCCAGTATGCTCTATAAAGAGGTTGATGTTACGAAGGGCATCCAGCCATAGATACCATGCGGAAACAGACACTAGAGCTTGGAGCAGTCTTCTGACATGCCAGTTCCTGTTGAACCATCCAACCCAGCTAGTTTGTTAAGTGATGATGATGATATCCATTTATTCAATGCAATTACCTATGCAGTACTCACATATACAATATTCAAACACATGTGCACACATCATTGTATGACTAGGTGTATGTATACATTTATATATTAATGTTAGTTTTTTTAATTTTAAGTTATACTTAATAATAGTTGAGCATTAAATTGAAGGATCACTCATTTTCTTTTAGTAGAGTACCATATTAATGTCTTTGCACAAGGATTGGTTGACAGTATCTTCAAAGTTTCAGCTTACAAGCTAACATCAGAGTGTGGTTCAGGTTGGTTTTCAAGCCTAATATATAGTGTTTTTGGTTGGATGTTCCTTTGATGTGTAGAGCAATACATATGAAAATTAGGTGTGCTATAAGTGAGTTTGTAAGCAAAAAGGAGAGGTGGGGATGGAGAAGGACAGTAAAAAGAGTGTTTGTAGTGTGTGGGGGGAGCCAGTCTTTTCTGAAGGAAGTTTGTTATTGTTTTGACTCAGTCTGTAAAGCAGGGTGTTAGAAGTAAACTTGTATTGGGATTCGTGTGGAAGAAGTGTCTTATTCAGCTCCCAGTTTGTGTTAGTTGAAGGTTTTCTTATGACTAAGCAAATTCTTTGTTTATGGGATGCTGTTGTGCTATTTCAGGATTCATGTAAAAATGTTAATAGATGATATCAGCACAATTTGTAACAAATAAAAGATCAGTGAGAAGTCAAAGTTAGTGTTGATATTAGAAGCATTTTTTTAAAGAAATTTTCAACTGTTTTTTTTCTAAAAGTGGATTGAATTGATAGATATATTTTGTTATAAATTATTTTTTGGAGAATCATTTGTTTGTAACAGGGCTAACCTAAAAGCAGTGAATAGGGTCAAA
Organism: Octopus bimaculoides; assembly: GCF_001194135.2. Classification (NCBI taxonomy): domain Eukaryota; kingdom Metazoa; phylum Mollusca; class Cephalopoda; order Octopoda; family Octopodidae; genus Octopus; species Octopus bimaculoides. Next base: position 31,228,159 of record NC_068985.1, read on the forward strand.
GAATGATTAAGGCATAATTTTTAGCAATAATTGTCTTAGAGGGTACTGGAGGCTATGACATTGGTCGAAGCATCAATAAACCTCGAAGGTCTTCTGTAGTCATAAAGTGATTCTTTCAAAATGTTTAATAGGAGTCTTTAGAGAAGTATGTGTGGCAAGTCTCAGTGATGCATAAATTACAGGATCCATGGCTGTCTGAGTTGTTAGTACAATAATTCCTTCAATCCTTAATTGTCATAGGTGTATATTTGTCATTTTGTTGAACCCTCAGGTTTTTGAGATTTAGAAATTTGTTGTTCTTCAACTGTCTGGTGAAAGTAAGCAGTCAAGATCATTGCCTCATGTTATTTTAGTTAGTTAACTTTAGTGAATTGGTGCATTGTTGTGATTCTTTTGTTTTAACTTTATTTGTGTACTAAGATGTCTTCTGTAGAAGTCCTCAATGATAGTATTTGAGAATATGTGGAAGTGTTGAAGCTGATGTCAAGAATAGTAATAATAATTGTCTGTTTATTATATTTGTGTGTTTCATATTACTGGTTTATCATCTTGAATGCTTGCATTGCTAGTGTATTGTAGTACTTTATTACTGTTCAAGTGTGGTCTATTGTGCATTATTTTTTCTATTTTCTAAGACTTTCATTTAAATCTGGCTTGTCCATCCAAATGTAAGATCTGAGGGATCTTGTATTGGGATTGTTAAAATTCATGAACTGTTCAATTCGTATTCTTATTTAATCCAAATTGGAATAATGAAGTAAACATGAGTGATTGTGAGTGAGTACAGAAAATGCAAGAATATTCAACTTGCAAACAGACAGAAATAACAGAAAGTTAAGTCCCTTCCACTAATTTCATACTTCTGTAGCATCAATGCTTAACTCTATGTATTATTACCTTAAGAAGTTGAGATTTACTTTTCAACTTGTTCTTAGATAAGTAGAATTAGGCATTTGCCCAAGGATACAATGACACTTATAGCAAGGTATGAATTCAAAATCCATCTGCTGTTTGTTCTAACCTTTATTATTTCAGTCATTCACTTAAAATATGAAATTAATTAATGAACCTTTTATGATTGTCTCTAGGACATTGCATTAGATTTATACATCTAGTTATTAGTTGACCATTGGACATAACCTTACCCACTACTGTTATTGCATTTACACCTTTGGTTTCATTATTAATTAAATGCTAAAATCTTTGATTTTTTTTTATATTTCTATTTTAGATATTTACCAATGAAAGCAAAATATTCCCAGACTGATTCCCTGTACTGGGAAAGGATTTTTATTTTCTGGGGTGGGAAGGATTTAAGTGCTTAAAATTAACCACATTCTTCAGATAGATGTACTATCTTAAAGATGTTGGACAGTGATGCAAAAAAATCCACTAGGTATAAAATACCATTCCTTAGCTACAAGAAACATCAGCTTTCTGTTTTAAAATGTTATCAATGAGATTTTCAGATGTTTTCTAAACATTTCAAAAGTTTTAACTGAAAGCGATATTGCCTTTTCCAATATCTCTCAAATGTTAATCTGTAGAAATGGTTCACCTTTCTGAGAAAATGTCAGACATGATTGAAGAAGATACCAAATCTTCCAGTTATTTGTCTTCCAACAAAATGATATATATTGAGGTAGACTTAAACTCAGATGGTTACATGTGTAACCAGTTTAACCAGTATGGTGATGAATTTAAAGAATTAACATTAAATATTGCTGATACAGTATCATCTGAATCCCAATTATTCCAAAATGGCACTTCCAATATCAATGTAACAGAACTGAAGTCCTGCATACATCAAAATAACATTTTGGACCAGGAATTAAATTCACAAGTATATAAAAATTCCAATTTAGACAATGAAATACCTACAATGAAATCGTACCCTCCAAATCACATTTTCCAAAATAAATTACACCAAATTTCATCATCACATGAAAAATGTGTATCAGACATGAAAGAAATTCCCAGAAATAAAACTGAACTACTTCAAAATAATATCAAAGCACCAAACGTGGATTTTTGTGTCACAGATAATAATAAGGAGGAATGCTATCAACCAAAGACAGTGTTTCTTACTGATGAGAATGATGAAAATTCAGTTGTCCTTGATATTTCAAGCAAAAATGTAGTTGGTATAAATAAAAGCTTATCTGATAAATATGAAACTACTAAGACTAATGTGGAAATTATTTCCAACCAATCTAGTAAAAAACAAAAGGTTTCTGACAATGCCATTCTGTCTTCTTGTATAAATAATAATTGTTTCTTGTCAAAAGAAATCATAGATATCCCTTGTTCTCAGGACTCTTTTTCTCAAGACTCCTTTGAGGATTATTCTTCCTTAAGCTCTTTGTCAGTAAACTCAACAGAATCTGATACTAGTGATCTTGCAGAGCAATTTGGGAATATCCTAAAAATAAGCAACAGAAAGAAAATTGTGGAAGATGAACCTTGGAAGCATGTAGAAGATTTCAATGAAATTACACTTGATGATAATGGAAGTGATGAAGATGATGATGATTATGTCACAAAAGACAATGACTTTTCTGATAAATTTTCATTTTCACAACCTTTCTGGAATTCTCGTGGACTAAAGCATCTGCAAACTCCAGAAATCCCCAAAGATAATAAAAACGGTCTGACACCTTGCAAACGACCATTTGATGATGGTTGTAGATGTAATGATAATAACGGTTTCGAAAATAGTTATACTCCTTGTAGTGGTATCAAAAGCACTCATAAGATTTTATGTCCTGATCCATCACAAATTACTTCAGAAAAAGGAAAGAAAACACCTCCCAAAAAGGAAATAATCACTATGAACAACTCTGAAAATTGTAATATATCACCGTATGTGACTGAAAATTTAGAAGAGTTGAAAGCTGTGTATGAATGTCTGCATATTAAATTTCCTTCTGATGACAGCACTATTTCTTCCCCTGTTCATCCTGAAGCATGTTCAGCATTAAATTCCCAGTCCAATGGCTGTCAAAAGCATTCCATTTCTGACTCCAGTTTTAAAGTGTCAACTGAGCACTGCAATAGTAAAATTGCCAAAGAGATGCCTTACGTGGAACAACCCCCAAATTCCTATCAGAATCAAATGCCTCACACACCTAATCCTAATTTAATTTATTTCCAAACACCAGTAATCTCCTTCATTTGTACAGGTAAGAGAAATGATGCTATGATACTCTAAAACTTTGAAGTCTGATTATTAAATATATATAAATTTAACTGATATGTATCTAAAATTGCAATTATTTTGCAATACGTGTGTGTGTGTGTGTTGATGCAGACACATTTTCTTTTTATTTGACTGTAAGTGTAACTATTACACAATTGTTTCTCTTCAGCCTGTATGCACATGTGACTTTGCTGTTCGTTGATAGAATCTTTGTGCTGTGGGATTTTAAAGTCACTGTGTTTATTTATGACACACAATGTCAAGAAGAAAAATTCTCCTGTTGCTTTATTTTTTTGCTTTTGTTTTCTTCTGTTCCTTGCCCCCTTCCTAATCCTTTTCCCTTATCTTTCAATGAATTATTGATTATATTTTTATTTCATTGAAAACAGCTTTTACAACAGTGTTTCTCTTAGACATATATGCATATGCAAAAT
>NC_068985.1:31233385-31241968 GCF_001194135.2 Octopus bimaculoides
TGTAGGGTTTTCGAGCGAGATCGTTGCCAGTGCCCCTGGACTGGCTCTTGTGCGGGTGGCACATAAAAGACACCATTTCGAGCGTGGCCGTTTTCGTGCGGGTGACACGTAAAAGCACCCACTACACTCTCTGAGTGGTTGGCGTTAGGAAGGGCATCCAGCTGTAGAAACTCTGCCAAATTAGATTGGAGCCTGGTGTTGCCATCCGGTTTCACCAGTCCTCAGTCAAATCGTCCAACCCATGCTAGCATGGAAAGCGGACGTTAAACGATGATGATGTGTGTGTATATATATATGTACTTTGTTTTCGTACTTGGTTTGCAATAATTTTTATGTGAATTCATGTGTTGAAACAAATTTTGTTATTAATAACACATGCACCAGTTCAATTCCACTCTTTTATTATTAGTCAATTGGTTAAATATCTATCCAGCTAACTAATTGCTCGTTAAATAGTCAATCTTTTCTTTTTTCTTTTTTCGTTTGTCAAAGTTCTTTCATCAGTATTCACAATCTTTCAAGGACTATCTCTTCCACTTCACTATGGAGGCCATTTGAGACCTTGCTGCTTGTATGTGTGTGTAGTTTAGGAGAGTAGGTAAGGGTACATGTACACACAAACCTGTTGGTCATCATCACCCTTACCTCTAGAGACAGTCACTGAAAATGTTGCAAATGGCAACAAAAGAACTCTGATAAACAAAATGCATATACATGGTGATTTGTGGGTTCTGTTTATCCCTGACAAATTCTGTTGACAAAGTTGAAGCTATAGTAAAAGCTATTTCCAAGTTGTTATGCAATGAGAGTGAACACATAACCATTTGGTTGCAAAGTGATCTGCTCAATCATGGTGCTAAACCTGTACCTGATGCCTTCTGTACAGTTTTCTTTTACTACATTTATGTTTTTTAATATAGTTATTGTTTTGTATTGTTATATTTGTTCAGCCTCACAAAAAAGAAAAATTAACCAACAGCAAATTGATGGCTTGACTAAAGAGGACTTTCGGAAAATTGGTGGGAGTGGCACGTAAGTAATTTTATGAAATGATAACAAAAGACCTGGAAGACTATTAGAAAAAATGGAAAGAAGATTAGCCATCTTTGAGCTACTGGTTAACCATATTAATGAAAGAATATTTTGCAGAACAGTCAAAAAAAGCAGGGGTTTTTTTTCAGCTGTTTTGAATGTTTGTATGTGTACCTTCAGCAGTCCTAAGTATATGAGCTACGCTCAGTTTTGAGTCTTGAGTCTTATAAAGGCTCACCAAATGATCAAAGCTGAAGTAGTTTCTGGTCCTGAAGGGGACCCATAATCTTTGCAATGCAGTTTTGTCTTATATATCAGATAAGCATGAAAGATCAGAGATTGTGAAGCCTAGCATTTGTCATAACTTTGAGAGTTTTAGCCAAAGATTATAAAGACTGTGTAATGTCTAAGTTGTATTTGAAGGTTTACAGAGAAGTGAAAGGGTGTATAAAAATACAGTAGCATGTATGGCAATAGTGAAAGTTTCATCAAAGTAGAGAGAAAAATGCAAGAGATGTAGGTAATTAACACTGAGGGAACACAACCATGTTTGCTGTATTGGAGCAATCTAACATGATACTTCTAATCCAGTAAATAAGAGATGGAGGGAACAAATAAGCATTCAATTTAGCTAGTAGTTCACATACCAGACACAGTTGAATACTTTGTCAGTGCAACAACAATGCTTGCTTATACTGAAGGTTTAAAGGAGAAACTACTGGTGTATGATAAGCAAGTCTCCAGTTAATCTAGGTATACAGAAACTGTGAAGGCACGTGGCTTAGTGGTTAGGGCATTCAGCTCATGATCGTAAGGTTGTGAGTTCAATTCCCAACAAGGTGTTGTGTCCTTGAGCAAGACACTTTATTTCACATTGCTCCAGTCCACTCAGCTGACAAAAATGAGTAGTACCTGTATTTCAAAGGGCCAGCCTTGTCACATTTTGAGTCATGCTGAATCTCCCTGAGAACTACGTTAAGGGTACACGTGTCTGTGGAGTGCTCTGCCACTTGCACGTTAATTTCACAAGCAAGCTGTTCCCTTGATCATATCAGCTGGGACTCTTGTCATCGTAACTGATGGAGTGCTTCTTTGTGGAGGCACAAAGGCCCAGTGGTTAGAGCAGCAGACTTGTGGTTTCGATTCTCAGACCGGGAGTTGGGAGTATTTATTGAGCGAAAACACCTAAAAGCTCCATGAGGCTCCAGCAGGGGGGTGTGGCGAACCCTGCTGTACTCATTCACCACAACTTTCTCTCGCTCTTTCTTCCTATTTCTGTTGTACCTGTATTTCAAAGAGCCAACCTTGTCTCACTCTGTGTCACACTGAATCTCCCCTAGAACTACATTAAGGATACACGTGTCTGTGGATTGCTCAGCCACTTGCACGTTAATTTCACAAGCAGGCTGTTCCGTTGATCGGATCAACTGGAACCCTCGTCGTTATAACCAACGGAGTGCCATGACAGAAACTGTATTGATGGTTACTGCGGAGAGAAAAGTTGGAGTTCTCACTTGGAATTTAGGAAATAAAGGTAGTGAGTGAACATTGTCATAGAGAAATTGCACTTCTTAGGAATGAAATACACAGTGTTTGTGAATTCGGGTAGATCTCTAGAGAAAGAATAAGATTGACGAGTATAGGTAAAATAGGAGTTAGCTCAGGATTGTGTTACTTGGAGTAACAGGAGTATCATCAGCCTTGTTAGGCTTGAGTACTTGGGAAGTTTTATCTCTTTGTGACTATATACATGTAATGGTGATTTGTTGGAGCAAAAAGAACAATTCAGGAGAGGTCTTGTTGTATTGGCATTGTGAAATTGGAAACAAAATAGGTAATAGATGCTACTGATTTGTCTGTTTATGAGCATTCTGGAGGATATATACATACATACACACACACACACACACACATACCATCAACATCGTCAGTTGACATGTTTTCCATGCTGGCATAGGTTGGATGGTTTGACTGGAGCTGATAAGCTGGAGGGCAGCACCAGGCTCCAATTGTTTCTTTTGACATGGTTTCTACAGCAAGATATCCTTCCTAACACTCACCACTTTACAAAATGTGCTGGGTGCTTTTTACATGGAAGTGCTGCTATGAAAGGCTATTAAACATGAAAGAAAGAAGGTCCTTCCAATATGGACCCAACTACTCTAGTTGACAACAGTATGATTGATAAAACAATTGAAGACATGAGGACAGGGTAAGTCCCTGCTCTGTAACAAAACACTGCTTAAAATATCTGGCAGAGTAGGATACAGCCTGGTCACCCATATGATTAATCAGGTTATATATGAAGATGTCACACACAGACTGGTGTAGCAGCTTTATAGTCTGTTGTTACAAAGGTAAATGAGATACTTTGCAGAGGTATGAAATTACTGAACCAAATCATGAAAATTAAGAGTTATAGTCCAATTAATGAAGAGCAGGATTAGGTAAGATGATATGCAGTTTGGTTTTGTGCCAGGAATAAGTATATAGCTAAAAGTAAGCCATTGCATGTGGCGTTTGTCAACCTGAAGAAAGCCTTCAACTGAGTACCTCATTCTATAATCCAGTGGTTTCTGAAGAAGCTAGAAATAGACAAATGGCTTATGAAAGCCGCATAAGTCGTGTACAGTGGTGCTATCAGTAAGGTGAGTTAGCTATGTGTACAGCAACAAATTTTAAATACAGGCTGAGGTTCAGTCTCATTGTTGTCATCCAGGCCATAACAGAGGAATTCAAGACTGGCCATATGCTGATGACCTCGTTCTTATAGTAGAATTTGAAAAGAAATTCCAAGTGTAGAAGCAAAACCTGATATCTATGGGCTTAGTAAGGACCAAAGTTCAAACAAGGAGAAGAACCGACAGGATTCCACCCCCATCAAGTCAGTAGCCCTGCTCAATATGTAGAAAAATTGTTGACAGGAATTCCATATGGTGCAAAATATGGACACACAAGAGATGCAGTGTAATTACAGGAAGGTTTGCAGAGTAAGTAGTTTTTGTATGTGGAAGATGTGCAGGAGCTATAAACGCTGAGAACACATAGGAAATAGATTTATACACACATATACCATCAAGTCTGGAGTTGAAGATATATGTAATATTACCTTTGAAGGTACTGAAGAACCTCATTGTAATAAGCTATCTAATAAGCAGCAGAGAACAGGCTTGAAAATCTAACTTTACTAAGTTTTTAAAAACTGGTGTTGGATGGTATAAACCCATATTTATGAAGTCTCTTTTGTTAGACATTTTAAAGGGTTTGAGAAAACAGTACATCTGGTGAGAAAGCTTTAGATTATTAGTTCTGGGTGAGTGTAGAAAGAGTTTGTCCAGATCTGGATGACATATTTTTTTCACTAATATGCAATGCTGAAAGGTATTATAACATGTTCTATAATTGTGTGTGCATTTAAGTTCTTTAGTAATTTGCCTTCATATATGATTGTGTAATATATCATGATAGAAGAGCATCATAGCATCAAGAAGTTCCAAAGTTGCTGTGATTCCATGTAAACAGTCAATGTTTTAAATTGTAATTTCATTATTAGCCAGTTTTATGAATTATTGTATTGGTTTTATTACAGTTGTCTTCATGAAGCTGCAGAAAATAATAATGTATATTTATTGGAGGCTTTGCTAAAACAGTTGGATAAGTTGCAGTTTAAACAACATATCATTAACTTCAGAAACAATTACGAACAGGTAAATCTTTTATTCAATTATAATTTCCAATCCTCTTATGCTTCTCAAATGTAAGTGTAGATATATTGCAAATATTATTCTTTTAGATGCTATTAGTTGTCTCTGATTGTTAATATTTCTAACAATCCCAATATAAAATTATTTGCCATAGAAATGATCTCAATGTTGTGGTTTAACCTTATGTAGTACTTGTTTTGAAACAGTGAGATGTGATTTGAGAAGTGAAGGCATGTGACCTAACGGTTAAGGAGTTGTACTCATGATCACAAGATTGGTTTTGATTCCTGAACTGGGTGGTGCATTGATGCCATGGAAACTAGGTAATTGGTCCTAAGAATCTTAGGATTGAAGACAGAAATCTCCAGGGTTTATGATATAATGATGTGATTTGAGAGAGATTTTGTTACTTTTCTAACGAGTTGAGTGAGCTTGTAATGATACCCTTATTGATTCTTTCATATCTAATATTTTAGTATGGTAAATTGGATTTGAAAATGGTAGTTTCAATTACAGCATTACTGACATTAACCCTTTAGCATTCAGATTATTGTCAAATGTAATGTTTATTTATTCACATTGTTTTGAATTAATCATGCGTTATCTTGTAGCTAAGAGAATTTGATGATGTGATTGTTTATTTCTAGAATGACATTGTAGGGTAGATGTGAGAGATCCGGTCTGTCCTGTTTAAATATAAAACAGGTAAATATTTTGACCAGATATGATTGGTTTAAATGCTACTGATGTGATAAGAGAAAAAATGATTGCCTTATAAGCCATTGGGATCATTACTTGTATGTGGTATGTATTTATAGCTAGATAGTCTCAGTAATTCAGAGTTAAATATATATTCTAAAGATACAGTTTAGTACTTGTCATACCAATTATTAATGTATTACCTGAGAAATGTACAACATGCCAATTCAGCTGGCTGTAATTCTACAAAGTAATCCCATCAAAATATTGTTTAGAGCTTTTAATAAAAGATGTATTGTATCATGACTGCACCTTAAATAAATGTATTTGTCTGCTACCTTAAAAAAATTTTAAGGTTTACAGTTTGTATAACTATATCAGTTAGTTATCTTTTATCTTTTACTTGTTTCAGTCATTGAACTGGGGCACCACTTTGAAGGATTTATTTAAACAAAGCAACCTCAGTACTAATCTTTTAAATCTGGTACTTCTATCAGCCACTTTGCTGAACCACTAAGTTACAGGGGATGTAAATAAACCAACACCAGTTTTCATGCAAGGTGGGTGGGAGAAAACACAAAGACACATACACATGTAAACATATACGTATATATATATTTATTTGTCCCACCCATGCTAGCATGGATGGCAGACATTGAACAATGATGATGATGTATGTGTGTGTGTGTGTGTGTATCATGGGCTTCCACACAGTTTCACAAGGTGTAAAGTCAGCCCAAGGCTGCAATAGAAGATACTTGCCCAACATGCCATGCAGTGGGGCTGAACCTGAAACCTCATGGTTAGAAAGTGAGCTTAGTTGCATCTAACTGATTTTTTTTTAAATTCCATTGTATATTCACTTTCCCATGCTAGCCTGAGTGGGGTATTTTTATTTTTGTAGGAAAAAATCTTTTTTGCAGATAGATGTCCTGGAAATCAAGTAAATTGGATTGTATCAAGTAGCATGTGTTTTACACAAGAACATAATATAATAGCTGTAGTAAGAATTGGACTTAGGATTAACCCCAACGATTGTTGTTCTTGTCTAGAATATTTATCTAGATATTGGTAATTGGTAATGTTATCAAATTATATTGTTTCAATGCAACCAAACTGTAATGCTACACTTGACATCTTGTAACATCTGACTTATTTCACTGTTTCAGACTGCACTTCATTTGGCTGTGATAAAAAATTTTCCAAGTATGGTTCATATTTTAATAAAACATGGAGCTGACGTCAACATATTAGCAAAAGTAAAAATCTGACTTTTAATTCCTAAAATTAATTTACATTATCCATAAAAATCAGTATTTTTCTTACCATAAGGTGATATACAAAATATTTCTCTTCTGTATATTACTAAATAATAATACCATATTGATTTCCTAACACTGGTTTGATGTTTCAGATTTATCAAATATTAAAATAGTGTTGACGGAGAATCAAAAGTTGAATCCTGTATCTAAATTAGACTATATGAGTCTATAAGAATCTACTTCTTTTCTGAGATATTCTAGACTAATCCTTTATTAAAGTGAAAATTCAGATATTCATTTAAAATAAACTTACTTTTTTTTCTATTTGCCACCTATTTATTCATAATCATGTGGATGATATAGATTATACAAACTTAGACATATACATACTGTTGTATATATTGTTTTTCTTTTCATTTTATAACATTTTTTTGTTATTAGTAACCACTCAAATGTGAAGTGAAATTAGGAAGACTTGAGTCATGCAGTGTTATGTGCTTTGCTCTGAGTACAAAACAGTAGATGTCAATAGTTTACTACTACAGATATTATGCTTTGTGTCATATTCTGTAGATATTTTTAATCATTACATCCTGTCAGTTTAAATTCATCCACCAAATATTTTTTATTTCATATCCATAAATACTTTCTCCATGCCTTCTTACTACTTTCTATAATTTTTTTCAGAGCTGTCAGGAAGACAGTTCAAAATTTGAAGCCCCTCTTCATCTGGCTGCCTCCAAACTAAAAAGAACATTAGTGAAAGAACTTTTAACAGCCAAAGACATTGATTTAGATCTCAAGAACTCAGATGGTAATGGAAACCTTTGTTTATTTTTTTTTTTTTCATTTTCATCTTCAAGTCCTTATTCAAATTTGATTTCAGTTTAATATTTTCATATGTAGGCGATATCTATCATCATCTTCATCATCAATTTTTCTCTGATCATATTTTCCCATACAATCATGTATTGAACTTTACAACTTTCCATGCATCTCAGTTCTATATCATTTCAAATGTGATACTTAATTTTCTCAAATATGAAATATTTCTTTGAGTAGGCACAGGCATGACTGTGATAAGAAGTTCAATCCCTACTGTAGCATCTTGGACAAGTATTGCCTGCATCTGTGTGGCATCTTGGACAAGTATTGCCTGCCATAGCTTCAGGCTGACCAAAGCCTTGTGAGTGGATTTGGTAGATGGAAACTGAAAGAAGTTTGTTGTACATATACATGCATGTGTGTGTTTGTGTGTCTTTGTTTTGACAGCATGTGTTAGTTGCAAATGAGTGTCATTGTCATAGAACCAGTCTCATTTGTTTCCAGTATTCTGCAATGGGGAAACAGGTGAAAGTTGGTGACAAGAAAGTCAAATTGACTAGAAAATTTTCCTTAATATGCTCGATATAATTGATCATAATTGACTGATTTCTTTACAAAAGTAACCTGAAACATTTTTTGTGGGACAAGCCATTGTAGTTCAGGCTTCTGTTGCTGGAACCCACTTGATACAACCTTCAGGCATCAGTCTGCTCACTGGCAGTGTTGGGTGTGGTCGTACTGCCACATGGTGTGTCTTTGTTTTGCAGTGCTTCTTCCCTGTTTGTCAATTTTTGTGGTGGCTGAAATGAAAGAACATTGTGCTTCTGCAAAATTCTGTTTTCTGCTGGGGAAATAGATGGCCAAAACAGTTGTCCTGCTTCAGATAGCTTGCAAGGCCGCTGCCATGAACAAAACACAAGTTTACAAGTGATTTTCATGCTTTAGGAATGATTACTTGTTTGAGGACTAACATCATTCAGGGCAACCATAAACCTCCTGAACAAATGAAAACATGAAAATTCATGAACTGATCTTAGAGGACTGTCACGCACAATTGACAA
>NC_068985.1:31242354-31243228 GCF_001194135.2 Octopus bimaculoides
GGGAAAAAGAAAAGGGAGAGACAAAAAGAGGGTATGGGGAAGAGGGAGAGACAAAAAGAGGGTATGGGGAAGAGGGAGAGACAAAAAGAGGGTATGGGGAAGAGGGAGAGACAAAAAGAGGGTATGGGGAAGAGGGAGAGTACTGTGTCTTAAGTCTATAAAATTGTGCATAAATTATATAAAGTGTATATATGAAGTGCATTAAGTAATCATCATATTCCAATTTCCTTCACTTTTCAATGAGTAGCAGCTGAGTCATTATCTTTTTATGCAAATACAACACAGGGTACACTTTCAGATTTTCTGGATAAAGTTTTCAGAAATAACCAAATAAGTTTACCAATAATTCTGAGAATATATTCATGGATCCCACTAGTTATGAATGGAGCTACTTTTTAGCTTGATGTTTCTGAGGTTTGTTTTTCTTTTTAATAAAAGGTAAATTACATCATGTATCCATTGTACTTTTGGCTTGACCATTTGAATTTGGATTTTATGTATGATATATTTTACTTACAGGTCAGACTGCACTTCATTGTGCCGTTCAAACTCCTCATTCAACTGGGACAGACAAGACTTTCATAATCAGTAAACTCATTAAAATGAATGCAAATCCATCATGTAAGGTACAGATAGATCTTTAATATCTTGTATTTCTTTTGACTGTTGAAATTAGGTATAAACCATTCCAACATTCAAACACAATGCTAATTTGGAATTTAAAAAAAAAAAGGTTTTCCTATAAATTTTCTTTTTTTCCTTTTAAACAGTTTTCCATGCTGACATGGACAATATGATATTAGGAAAGCTAAACATTTTGCAAGTGTGGCCATGTGGTAAGAAACTTGCTTTCCAACCACATGGTTCCGAATTC
>NC_068985.1:31243238-31249932 GCF_001194135.2 Octopus bimaculoides
ATATATATATATATATATATATATATATATACACACAAACACATACACGTGTGTATGTCATTGTGTTTACGTCCTCATAACTTAGCAGTTTACCAAAGGAGACTGATAGAATAAATACTAAGCTTTACAAAAAAATAAGTACTGGAGTCAATTGATTTAACTAAAAATTCTTGAAAGCAGTGCCCAGCATGGCTTCAGTCTTATGTGACTGAAACATGTAAAAGATAAGATTTGTATCTTAGAGCAAATATTTGTACAAGTGAATTACCTTCCCATTATTCAGCTGTAGTAAAAGAGGAGAGGAACGAGTAAGAATTGGAACTCATTATGACCATGTGAACAATAATTCAGCATTTTAATTTCACAATTCTACATATGGTACTGAATTCCATTATGCTCAAATAAACTTTGCCCCAATTATGTTTATTGCAATTAAATTTCTTTTTTTTAAATCCTGTTCTTTAACATGAATGATTGGATTAAAATTCAACTCATCAAATTAATAAAACATACTGGTTAGCGAGCTCATGCTATTTACAGTTATGAGCTGTACCATTCCATATTTACTGCTGGTGTAAGTCTAACATTTAGTCATACACTAATTACAGTATAGCTCATTGGTTACAAATGTTTACCATTCAGTTGGAAATTCATTCAACTCCATTACTGAATAACCATAACAAATAACTTCATTTTGAGAACCTATAAACTAAAGCAATAATGTGAGGAGTGATTTCAGCAAGAAATTAGTGTGACATTTAGTTTAATGGTAAAATTAATTACTTTAATAGCTAAACATTAATATAAAAGATGAAAACACTATTAATTTTATAACAATGTATTACAAGTTAACCATTTCCGGATCCTATTTGTACTAACTTAGAAAGAATCAAGAATTCAATTGTGTTTAGTGAAATATTACCTGTAGTATCATAGGTAACTTTGAAAGTATATTTTATCAAATTTCTTAGTGCCTATATATAATGAAAGAAATACTAATTTTTATATGTAGGGCTTTGTGATGTCTTGGTTAATTTATACTCAAGCTATTCTAAGATCCGTGAAATCTTTTCACTATCAGCTGGAAAAGAATTCATTTAAATCTTCTCATCATCTTCTGTTCTTTTCCAGGATAAAGAACAAGGCAAGAATATTTTGATGTATGCCATAGAATTTTGTGATTATGATGTCATTAGTGTTATTCTGAAGACTGCATCATGGGAACATATTAAAAAAATGCTGACAGATAAATCTGACAAAGGAGAGACCTGCTTGACTCTTGTAAATGCTTTTGATAAAGATCATGAATCATTTTCCAAACAATGCAAATTGGTGCAAACCTTGCAAGACTACCACAAAAAGGTAGTTGGAGAACTACAAGGTAAATAAGTTTCATATTGTCATTATTTCCTATAAGAACGGAAGTACATTTACAAATAAGATGGTGAATTAGCAGAATCATCAGAACATTGGACAAAATGCCTTACACTATTTGTTTCAGCTTTCTACGTTGAGTTCAAATCCTACTAAGGTCAACTTTGCCTGTCATTCTTCTGAGATTAATAAAATAAAGTACCAGTCAAAATACTGGGTCAATATAATCACTTGTTCCTCTCTCCAAAAATTTCTGGAAATTATAAAATTAGTAGTTTAGCCGAATCAGTAGTGTCAAATAAAATGTCCTGCAACTACTTGTTCTTAGTTCAAATCCTAAGTTCTACTTTGCCTATCGTCTTTTCGAAATCAATAAAATAAAGATCAGTTCAGGGTGGTGAATTGGGGAAAATTTTAAGGTCATAGGTCATAATATGGGTGGTAGACTTAATCTATCACTCTGTTTAAGACTAACACTTGACCCTTGAGCACTTTTAACAAAATCTTCTCTAGTGTAAGCATTTAGGCTATGTCTCTACTCAGAAGATAACTTCCTTTCTCTCACCAATCGTGTCAGCTCTAAAAAATGGTAATTGATAAAGCCATTAAAAAAAAAAAAGATGTAGTGTTACACATGGTCATGGTCAGAATGCTTTTGATCATAAGGCTGTTCTGTCATAGTTTCCTTGCAGCTATTTCTAGTTGTTCAGTTACCTAAGGTTCATCATGTATGAGCAGGAACAAACTGAACGCTAATATTGCTGCCATACAGAATATACTTCCACCAATAGACCTTCTCACATGGCCACTCAAAGTACTAGATACAGTAGCCATATTTCTTTGAAATTACACAATATTGTTTAAAATACAACAAAAAATATGTATATACAGAGTGGTAAGATATTTGAAGACAGATTTATGCTTAAAAAAAAAAACAGATATAATAACAGATAACTTTATTTATCAAAAAATGTTATGAGGATAAAAATAAACCTTCTTTTCTATAATGTTATTCAATAAAGCCACCTTCAGCTTCAACAACTGCTTCTATATGAGATCTAAATCATCTACGTGCTTGAATTAAGTGGTCCTGGTTCATTTTAGACATTACTCTGACTATGGCAGCTTTCAAAGAATCTTTGGTGTTACGGGTGTTGACTTCTCCCTCAACAATGCTCCACATATAATAGTCCAATGGATTGAGATCTGGGGAATTAAGAGGCCAAATGTTAGGGATTATGTGATTGTGAAAATTTTTAGCCATCCATTCCTGTGCTACTAGAGCCATGTGTGATAGTGCAGTCTTACTGAAACTCATATGGCCTTCCATTGCATACACTGTCTATCCAGGGCTTAACAATTATTTCCAAGACCTCAATGTAGGCAGCAGTGTTAACTCTAAGGCCCTGTGGAAAGAAGTAAGGAGGCATCACATGTCCTTCATTGCTGAAAACCTCTAAAACCATGATAGTTGCAGGGAATTTTGTATGCATAACACTTGGAACTTCAGGAGGATCTGCACATAACCATCTGTCATATCTTCTGTTAACTTTTTGATCTTGGTTGAAGTTCTTCTCTTGAGAAAAACCAAATCAAATCCTCTTCTGCTGCATTTTTCAGTTTAAGAGCCTTTTAGATCTGATGTAGTGATTTTCTTTTGCTTTTTCTGATAAAGTGACCTTTCCTCATCATATAAGACTTGTATCTGATGTCTTCGTGGATAACATTTCTGACTGTTCCTTCTGAGACATGGAGATCTTTTGCAATTGACCTGATGGACTTTCTGGGATTATAATCAATGGTCTGTTGAACTTACTGGATAAATTCAGGCGCTTTGATGATTTCAGAGTGTTTAGAATGTTTTTTTATGTTTTGCTACTGGTGATAAGTTTCCATCTTCAGTCTCTAGCTCCTTGCAAACTTTGTAGACAAAAGATCTGGCAACTTTTAAAAATTGAGATATTTCTAAATCACTATGCTCAGCCTTTATAGCCACAATAACAGCATGCCTCTTCATTCCTTGAGTAAGCTGAGGGTCTGCCATTATTATTTTCTGAAACAAAGATTATACAGAGTAAGCAAAAAATGCAGCAATGACCCAAAAAAGGTATATCCTCAAATACCTTATGCACCTTGTATGTATGTGTATATGTATATATATATATATATATGGCAAAAATACATGGAACAATGTAGTCCTTCATATAAAAAAAAAACTGGATGGTCACTAGAGGATTATATATTGCAGCACTATTGTTAGCCTATGGACCTTCACAACAGTGGAGATTTGAAGCAACCATATTAACAGCTTAACATTAACACAAGTAATTTTCATTATTGGGCTACAATTTCTACATGTTCAGTCTAGCTCAGTGCTCCACAACCTTTTTTCACTTGCGGTACACTTATATTTTTTTTCAAAATAGACCATGTTCACTGGTCTAACCTTCTTTTGACTTTCTTTTAATTTCAGTAACATTGAATTAATTGGTGAGTACAATTTGAATCCCTCTTCATTGCTCACATGAAATATATGGTAATTGATGATACCAGCAATGAAACTATTCCAAGAGCTTGCTGTTGGCAGGTGACTTGATACAAATTTATGTTAGCTAATGCAAAATGGCACACATTGTAACATGATATGCCAGCTGAAATTGAGCCTATAGAGTCAGCAGACAATGAAATTAAAAATTTATCAGACATCAAGGAAATTTAATTGAAACAGGTTATGAAAGTTGAGGAGAAAAATGACAGTATAAAGGAAGTAAAATATTCAACCAAAAGTGGGAACAATCAACTGGAACTATTCAATTTCTCTACTGTTTCATGTTTTAAATTGCACTTTACTTACATCTTTAGACATTATAGTCTACTTCAAGTAAAAGTAAGCATTTCAATATATATAACTATTATATTGTATGTCCAGAAATGTACTTTTTTTTTATTTACAATATAATGTCCTTGCAAGCATTTTCAGTATTCTAAATCTTAAACTTTCTTTATATTTACAGATGTACAACCACATCCATTATTGAGTGAGGATATATAATTTTTATATCCAGCAAGTTTTCCTGAAAGGATTAGCAACATAAGCAAAATGATTATAAACTAGATCATGTGATTACTTTTGGTATCACACAAGGGAAAGTAATGATCAGAAAACTTTTAAAGTGAGGATTCTACTATTAGGCTTAAAGATGTAATATCTTTGTATTTAGGTTTCTAATCTGAATAATTTTAATTTTGTTTTTTTACAGAAAAAAATTAATTTTTATATATGCTTCCCAGATCAGATCAATGTTAACTCACAAGAGAATGTATTCTCTATAAATGCAAGATATTTATTCAGTGTATTGATCTCTAAATAAAACATGCCCTAGATTTTAGAAGATTTTCAGAGAAGAACAAGAGAACTCAAGTTTACTGTACAACAACAACAACAGAGTGCAAGACTAAATGCTGTTAGGATATTACTTTTCAAGAAAAATGTATAGAAACAATAAATGCCTCATGATCAAAAACGTGATTTCATAAACCAACACAATGAGATACCCTTCAGCTACATTGGAAGGGAGCATTTGTGCATAGGTTTATTCTGAACTACTTAAGTACTTCAAATGTAACATATCATTGTAATAACACCCCTAAATAAATGTCAAATAAGCTGATGATAAATTGATTTCAATTCTTAAATTGAATAAAATATTAAATATTTCTCTGATTGTTCCCAAATTTTTATGAATTTACATGCAAAAAGATATTATTGTTGACTATACAAGGGTTGGCTGAAAAGTTCATAAACTGACCCAAGATACTCTCATGGAATGTGACCAAATGTTTATTTTTCAGCATAATCCTCTTTATGATCCACATGCTTTTTCCATTGGTGTTGCAGCTTGGATTTCACTGGTGAAACTTTCATTTGGTTGGCCAAGAAAGTCATCTATAGCAGATATGATATCATCACTGCAATACTAGTTCCCAGCCAAGTGTTTTTTCATGTTGTGGAACAGATGACAGTCAGATGGGGCCAAATCAAAAAAATAGGAAAGGTGATCAACCAGTTCAAAACCACAGCCATGTACAGCAACCATTAAAAGCAAGGATTTGTGTGCTGGGGTATTGTCTTGATGAAACAAGATCCCTTTCATCAGTTTTCTTGGACGTTTGGTTTTGATAGCCTCAGCAGGTTGGTATAGTACTCTCCATCAATGGCGTAGTCCTTTTGAAGATAGTGAATAAACACAATGCTTTTTGCATCCCAAACAACTGAGACCATCACCTTCCCTGCAGCTTAAACAACATTGGCCTTCTTTGGAGCAGGTGAGGAGGGATGTCTCTACTGCATGGATTGTCTTTTTGTCCTTGGCTCAATGAAATCAATCCAACACTCATCCTGGGTTAGGGAACCAACTGGATTTTCCTGTGATGTGATCAGCCTGGTGTGCTTTTGACCTGGGGTCAGAAGTGATAGCCATTGAACAAAAACCTTTGTCATATCAAGTTCACTGAGCAGAATATTCTCATCTCTCTCACAGAATATGTTAATATCATTGGCCATTTGATTTATAATCAATATTTTCCCCCAGTGGTGGCAGTTGCAGAATGTCCAAACCTTGAGTCATCTTCAAGACTCTCCCTTCCCCTCCTAAATTCAGCTGCCCATTTTTGCATTATTGATAAAGCTGGATCATCATCCCTTAATGTAGCAACCATGTTACCAAGAATGTCTTTGGGGGCTAATCCTTTTTTTTTTCTGCAGGTATTTAATCATGGTGCCAAACTTTGTCCATTTTCAAGAGAAGTTGCCACTGGTCACTTTTGAAGTCTTCTTTGAACAGTCAGATGTCAGTTTACCAGGAAATAAATAATGCAGTTACTAATAAGTGTTATAATTAATGCATGCAAGATTCCACGACTCTAGCATCACTCCTTCAGAGTCAGCCTATGAACTTTTCAGTCCACCCTCATAGATGAACTTATTGTGATAATGAGCTTGCAAAGCAACAAAAATGTAGCACTCTTAACCCTTTCGTTACTATATTTCTGACCAAAATACACCCCTCATGAGTTTCAATTAAATTCTAAAATAATCATAAATTTAGACTAGTCTCATTAAACACCTGTAACTTTTTTATTTATCAACATATTAATGTGATATTTGGAACATAATTAAAGAAAGGGTTCTTAATCAATTCTATTGCATAATTTTTGTCTCAAAGTTCTCCACGTACTGGGGTACTGCTAGTGTCTCTCACATGTAAATATTGGTTCAGCTTCACGAATCGTACTCGTTCATAATACTGGAAATATATTC
>NC_068985.1:31250500-31253637 GCF_001194135.2 Octopus bimaculoides
TGTAGCTCATTCATTCTTTTCTTCGATATCTCCATATCTTCTGTTGAAAAACCTTCAAATTCGGAATCATTGCTTGATAGCATGAAACTCCTCTCCATCTTCAAAGTTGAAAAAAATTAACGCCGCAAAAAATGTGGAAAAAAATCTTCCAAAATTCACTGAGTTCAAATATCACGCCAAACAATGTCAGAGACAATAACTCAACTGTTTGCAAAGTGAAATCAGGTGTTTTAACGAATGTACTAACGAGATTTGGGTTCAAATATACGTCTTATGAACCAAAAAATTTTTCGGCCGGGTTAGTAACGAAAGGGTTAAATAAAGGCACAACAACCAAATTTACCCAGTAATACAGGGGTTTTCAACTATTTTTCTTTTTTTAATCTATTGACCCCTTTGATTACTATTTAATTCTGGTGGATTCCCGTAGCCATTTTATATTTAAAAACTAGTTTTATAGAAACTTCTTTTGTTTTTCACACATTAACTTACGTAGGTTGAACTATGCAAAATGTTAGAGAAAGAAACCTAGCTGTTTCTTGCAATAAATTTAAAGCAAAATTTTTTGAGGTGGCCCTTAAAATACAATTGTGGACCACTGATTCACTATATTTTTTTTTTTTTGAGAACCACTCCTGTAGCAGATCAGCTAAACTCTACCATCATTACTTTTATCTTCTCCTCAGTAGCAAGGTATTTCTTGCATATGTAATAGCACTTTAACCCTTTCATTACCAACCCGGCTCTGGCTCTGAGTACAAATGTCTTGTTTTCGTAAGTTTTGAATTAAAATCTTCCAAACTTTAGTCACAATTTATGTTCCTAACACTAGCTGATTGATAACTAAGTTATTTTACTAAATTCTTTGTTATATTCAAAGTAATTGAAAGAAATACAGACCATCTCAAAATAAATACAGGAACGAAAGGGGTTAACTGGCCGTATGCCTCTTATAGCTGATCCTTCAGTTTCTTCATTCAGCAATTTTACTCCTTAGCTTCCAGTCATTCAGAGTAACTAGACACTTATTTGCAATCAAGTTTTAAATCTATCCTGTGATTGCACCAGAGTAAAATAACTAAATATTTCAGCAACCAAATAAGTGATTATATTCTATTCCTTCTTGCCATAATCTTCACAAAATTATTAATATTATGACCAGTAATGGATAGACATTTGCAGCTTTCTGTTGCCCAGCTTTTTTTTTTTTTTAAGCAAAATACATCATCACAATGAATGTAAAAGTTATTATGGATGCAGGTATGGCATTGCAGTTTAAAAAAGTACACTTCATAATTATGTAATTCCAAGTTATAGATTCCTCTGTACAACATCTTGGTTAACCATAACAAAGGGAATGCAATTTTGTAGACAAACTCTTCTAAAGCTCCTGAAACCTGTCCAATGTGTATAATATATATATATATATATATACATAGACAAAGAAAGAATGAGGGGTTTACTTCACTTGTGATCTACACAAATAAGTATGTTGGGTAAGTGCTTTAGTTGGTCAACTGTTAGGTTCCAAGATCACAGCTAAGGCTGGATCTAGGGATTCATGTTAGGGTTCTGTTATAGCAGGTATATCTTATATTAGAGGAAGAATCACAACCAAAGTAGAATGAGTATCTCAAGTCATTTAGAATAATATAATTAGAGTAAGGTGAACTTGAAGTCTCACAACCATCTCTGGGATAACCCAAGCGGTAGGTTAGCAGGTGTCCGTGCACTGGGTATTCCATCATCAGAGACAAGGTATGAACATTTTAGACAGAAAATTTACAGTTTACAAGGAATAAAATAGAATAAAACATAGAATATAGGCAGGAGAATAATGTTCACAACTCATCTTTTTCTAGAGGATATGAATGTTGGTCGGTGCTTCCATGAGGGTACAGGTTTTTAAAATCCCAGGTAAAACCAGGCAGTATTCTGAATGATGTATTCATACTGTAAATGTGTATATAGAGCGAGAAAGTATGATGGACATAGATGGGTTTTGTGAGTGGGTGTGAGAGAAAGAGATAGGTGAAAGGAATAAAAAATAAGATATTGGGCATCCAGCTGTAGAAACTCTGCCAAATCAGACTGGAGCCTGGTGTTGCCATCCGGTTTCACCAGTCCTCAGTCAAATCGTCCAACCCATGCTAGCATGGAAAGCGGACGTTAAACGATGATGATGATGATGATGATGATATTGGGTGAAAGGGTAAAAAATAATAAAAATAAAATTAAGGTAATGATATATCTCTCCCATACACACTCACAACCCATTTATGATATATCATTACTTTTATTTTATTTTAATTTTTTACCCGTATCTTTTTTTTCTATCACCCTTTATTTATTTCTCTTCTCTCTCATACACCCACTCACAAAACCCATCTATGTCCATCATACTTTCTCACTCTATATACACATTTACAATATGAATACATCATTCAGAATACTGCCTGGATTTACCTGGGATTTTAACTAAAAACTTGTACCTTCATGGAGGTACCAGCCAACATCCATATCCTCTGGAAAAAGATGAGTTGTGAACATTATTATTTTGCCTATATTCTTTTAACTACTTTACTCCTTTATTCTTATATTTTATTCCTTGTAAATTGTAAATTTTCCTCATTTAAAACATTCATACATTGTCTCTGATGACGGAATACCCAGTGCATGGACATGCTAACCTACCACTTCGGTTATCCCAGAAATGGCTGTAAGACTTCAAATTCACCATACCCTAATTAAATCATTCTAAATTACTTGAGATACTTGTTCTGCTTTGGTTGCAATGTATATATATATATATATGTATAATAATAATATTAGGGACAAAATCCAAAATTACAGGTAAAAAACTCAATTAAAATCAATTTATAAAAAATTAAAATTAAATTGAGCCTTATAGATAAAGTATATATAAAATATATAGTTTTAGGGAAAATAACCAATTTTCAAGAACTCATCGATGAAAATCCACTATCACATATAGAAAAATTAATAATTAAAAGCACAATAAATGAGTATAATATAAAGTAAAGTAAATATCATAAGATAAATATAATAAAAAGATTACACGTGTTTCATAACCAATTTTCAAATAGAAAAGAAATTTAAATCGATTAAAATCAATT
>NC_068985.1:31254414-31269313 GCF_001194135.2 Octopus bimaculoides
TATCCAAATATAATAAGTATTTCATATTAATTCATTTGGTACTTATTGTTGGTTGAGATATATATCTAATTATTGTTCTACTTACGATCTGACGAGTAGCTATATTTTTGAATAGAACTTATTTTCGATAATTTCAATTGATTTTAATCGATTTAAATTTCTTTTCTATTTGAAAATTGGTTATGAAACACGTGTAATCTTTTTATTATATTTACTTTATATTATACTCATTTATTGTGCTTTTAATTATTAATTTTTCTATATGTGATAGTGGATTTTCATCGATGAGTTCTTGAAAATTGGTTATTTTCCCTAAAACTATATATATATATATATAGATATATTGGTAATGGGTCAAAAATACCTAGTGGTATTAGGTTTCATCCTCTTACACACAAGGACTTTGCCTTCCAGCCTTGAGGTCATAAAATATATACCAAAGAACTAGTCAATATAATGAAGCCTCTTGACAGTTACACCCCACACATATTCATAGACCAACGTCTGGAAATCTTATAATGGTACATTCTGTAAAATTACTTATGCTTGGAAAAACATTCAGCTGTAGAAACCATGCCAAAAAATGGAACATACAAGCAAAATGTCACCCTCTCTGACCCATCTAGGAGAGGTGTGACTGAATAAGAACCAACTTAGACCATAACTCACCTAACCCATACAGATATGACAAACATGAGTCTATACTTACTATAAGGCATGATTTATTTTGCTGGACTGTCTGCTAATTTGTATTTAACACTACAGAGTACAAACCAGATGTGAAAAAAATATAAAACCAGCATTTTCTCTTTACAAGTTTTTATTGTTTCTGTAGATCATGGCAAATTATAAAAATTTTGTTTGGTTAACCAGTTTTATGTGGCATGGATGAAAAAAAATATTTAACTCGTGTGGAGAGTAAATGTGTTTTCCATTAAAAAAAAACATACTTTACATTGTAAAGCAAGTCAAAATAGTTGATAAAACATTATTGGTCTGATGTAAAACACTTTAGACATAAATATTTTCTTGCAACCTGTAATTTCATTAATATATCTATATTCATTTTAAGGCATTTTGACATTAAGAGGACCAATCCTCTAATGGACAGCTCAGTGTTAGAGAAAACAGGCTGTCCTTGCTGCTGGGTTTCAGTAGGATATACTGTGATAACTTCATTGGTCAAATAGTAAAAGAAAAAAGATATAAAGCCATGAATTTTGTCTTGTGTTTTCTTTTATGTACTGTATATACACAAAAAAATGGATGAGTTCATGAATGTTAAAAATATAAAATAATGTCTATTTTTTAGGTGGTGGCCTGTAACAGCCAACCACCACAGCATGATCTCTTTCATAAGGTTCAAGTGTCAGCTGCTCAAGGGGTTTAATTTTTTCAGCCTTCATTTTGTTTACTTCACCAGCAAATACTGCTTCTGGTTCTGCTGTAGAATCTATACAATTAGCCTGCAACACAGAAGGAAAAATAGTTCAAATAATATATTTCAGTGTTATGAAGGATATGCTGGAAGACAGAAGCGACATTAACAATATATGTGAAATGATTCTAACAAGTAATTGAAACCAAATTAGACTTGTCTTGGTTACATCATTCTACATTAAGCCAATAATTCCAATACAAATAATTGCTAAGTAACAGGAATGAAATATATCAGGTTGGAAAGAAGTCTTATTGCATTTCTGGCACGATCACTTTGAGGGTACTTGTTCAATACTTATGCATTAAGTTTTACACTGTTCTTTTTCTTTCTTTGCAGATAACTTTATACCATAGTGGTTAAATTTGTATCAACTTTACCCTTTTAAAATTAGTTTAGATCACACCCATATAAGACAATCTATGTGAAGAGGTTAAAAATGGTACTGCTTCTTTGCTTCAACATCTGAAGAATTTTACACCCAAGGGATTAACAACTTGCCAAATAGAAAGATAAAGTTGTCAGTAATGAGGGGAAATATCTTGATTAAACAAATGAATTAAAACTTGAAAGAAGCATTTGTTTCTTTCTCACCTTAAAATATAATGGAACTTTCTTTCCAACATAATACCAAGTAAAAGAGTAGAATTTATGCTTTCAAATTAAAAATATAATTTTTCTACTAGATCAAGAACAATTTTCCCAGTATATTAATATTACTCATTCTACTGCCAATAGAAATAAGCAGTTAAACTGATTGTGGCATTACTTTTCAATTGAGGTGTAAAACAAATATGAATCAAATATTGTTATTATTTAATTTGAAGATATTAAGAATTTACCTTAATAGAAATGACAACATATCCATTGTTCTTTAAAAAGTGATGTGCATTCAAAGCAACGATTCTAGCTTGGTCTGGTTGAGCAACATCAGAGAAAATTGTATCAACTATACCTGGAAAAAAAAAAATATTTATGATCAGCATTGAAATGAGATACATTATAAAGAATACAGAGACTACAAAATAAATTGATAATACTAATGCTTACCAACTAACATTCTGTATTTCAATGGATGTCGAGCATCTTCAATAATTGGTACAATATTGGTGCGTTTTGTAGCAACATTTAATAAATCACGACCACTACGATGGGAAAACTCTACAGCATAGACAATACCGTCCTATAGAAAAGAATTTAGATCATTAGCAGAGGCCAAGAAGTTGTATTTACTTTAAACTTAATCAACAGACTAAATGCTAACTCAGCTTTATCTTCATATTTCTAACTAAATATCTCATACCTACACAAAAAAATTCTCAAAATTGATCATAAGATATTTCCTGACAGCATCTTTCCTAATAAAACCTTATTTGTTGCTTTGGAAATTTCTTATATTATCCAAATAAACATCTTCCAGTTATTAGTAAGTCTTGGTGAGCAATCTATCCTCATGGATTTAATAAAGGGTTCAGTTCTAAATTCCCAAAAACATTACTGAAAACAACAGGCACCTTAAGATGGTGAGAGAGAACTACCAAAACATTATATGACTATAAACAACCAAAATGAAGGTATTTACTCTGAATGTTTCAGTATAATACTGATTTTTTACCTCATACATAATTTTGAAAACAACATGTACATTACTGAAAGCGACTTGAACCATCAAAAGTTTTCTCTAACATGTGAGAAAATATTTCAATTCTATCATGCAGGAAACATTCCAGAATTTTCAGTACTAACACCAAGAACAAAAACTGGAGTGACAGATATATAAAAATTCCCTGGATTTACCTATTCAACTTTACATCAAAATACCAATACAAATCATGTTATGTTAGTGATAATGTGTGACTTTATTAATGTGCACCATCTAACATTGTTATAAGTTTGCGTTCTCTGAATTCATTCTACATTCTATTTCTGTTATTTATTCTTTTTCAAATTGTAAAGACTTCAGATTTAACTGCAGGCAGATACACACACACAGATAAGTGGACTTCTTTCATTCTTCGTCATTCTGATCCACTCTCAAGGCTTTGGTCAGCCTGTGGCCATAGTAGAAGACACTTGCCCAAGATGCCAAACAATGGGACTAAACTTGAGACCACATAGTGGGGAAGCAAACTTCTAACTTCAGTCACAATTGCATCCACTTTCCCCATATGGAAAGTAATCCAATACTTCACAACCAATATCCATAAATGAAAGTAACTAAAGTTTAAAAATTGTACTTCCCCCAGACTTGGTATTCAAAGGCTGGTTTCTAGGGACAAAAATGTTAATTTTACCAATTATCAAACAGAAACAAAAATTCAAGTTGACAACTCACTGGACCAACGAGATCTGAAACATGGCTAACTGTGGTTCCTGAAGCAGCTCCTAAATATAAAACTTTGCTTCCTGGTTTCATGTGGATGTCATCAATTCCACCAAGAATAGCTGCTGCTAACTTAGACCGGAAAGGATTCCATGATCTGTATTCAATTTTTTTGTCTCCTTCCTGGAATTAGAAAAAATAATAATAAAAAAAAGATTAAATTTGTATCAAATAATATGCAATATTGTATGAAATTACTAAGTATTAAAGCTAGCAAGCTTTCTGATCCTATAATGCATCCAATAGTAGATAATACAAAGCCATTTCTACAGAAAAAGAATTCGTAGAAAAGAATATTCAAAACTCAGTGCATAAAAATGATTATGTTCCAAGTTGATCTTTACATGACGACTACTCTATCCAGCCCAAATATTCTACCTGTCTCATGTTCGAACTGGTCAGAACCAACCTCTTATACTTACCCTACAATATCATTCTAAAAGTAAACAACCACATTAAAATTTTGAAGCTATGACATAAGCCATGACTAATTATGACCATTTAACATTCAGATTCATTGATGCAATGCATTATTTATCTACATTTTAAAAAATTAACCATGTAGTATCTTGCAGCTTCAAAATTTTGAAGATGTGATTGTTTATGCATTTAAAACAGCCATATCTGGCCCAAATAATCTATCTATTTTATGTTCAAACCAGACAGATCCAGCCTCTCACACCTACTTTACAATGTCATTCTAAAAGTATGCAATTACATCATCATCATCATTTAACGTCCATTGTCTGTGCGAGTATGAGTTGGACAGTTTGACCAGGGCTGGCAAACAGGAAGGCTGTAACTAGGCTCCAGTCTGTTTCGGCAAGGTTTCTACAACCGGATGCCCTTCCTAACACAAACCACTCCAAGAGTGTAATGGGTGCTTTTACGTGCCACTGGCATGGATACCATTTGCGTGACACTGGTATCTGCCACGACTGCAGTTTAACTTGGCTTGATGGGTCTTCTCAAGCACAGAATAATGTCAAATGGACTCAAGTCATTGCCTCTGTGAGGCCCAATGCTCAAAGCCCAGCATAATATCAAATAGTCTCAGTCCTTTCCTCCATGAGGCCCAGCACTCGAAAGGTGCTTTTACATGCCACTGGTACAGGTGCCATTTGCGTGACAGCAATATCTGCCACGATTGTGATTTTACTTGGCTTGATGGGTCTTCTTCTCAAGCACAATATAATACCAAAGGTCTCAATCACATCACTGACATCTCAAAAGTGAGATAATGAATGATTAATTCAAAAGAATGTGAATAAATAAGTACTACATTTGACAGAATATAAAAAAAGACAAGAAAAAAAAAAGGACACCTTACTTCAACAACAATTTTTTTCTCGCCATATACACTATCTCCAACGACCATATTTTTTGTAACCAATACATCTTCTTTACCACGAGCAATAAAAACACCTATTTGAAGTAAGATTAAAACTATTAGATACATGAAATAAAACAGGACATCTTAATGAAAGTAAAACACAATCAAAATAAGCACTGAAGACTGTCACTATTAGCTTACCTTCATGTCTGTGAGGTTCAATTATAACTTTCTGCCCACCTCTCATACCACCTCGGCCACCTAAAAAACAAACAAATTTAAGTGTACTCTCAAGACTATTATCAGGAAGAGTAAAAGCACTAAATAGCACCAAATATTTTAAGAAAATAAGACTCAATTAAAAAGATATTTACCCCCACGTCCTCTGCCGCCAAATCCTCCTCTGCCACCGAATCCTCCTCTGCTACCAAATCCTCCTCTGCCACCTCCACCCCGGCCACCAAATCCTCCTCTACCACCACCGCCACCTCTACCACCAAAGCCTCCACGTCCACCAAAGCCACCACGACCACCTCCACGTCCACCACCTCGAGGTGAGAATCCTGAAAGAAAGAAAACAGAACATTATTTAAATTATTTTACATGGTATTAAATCCTGAATGAAGTTACAAAATCTTTGAATGTCAATCTTGATATTATAATGAAAATTAATAGAATCAACAATGACCACAGTTTTAATAAATTTGAGTATTAAGGCAGCTAGCCGGCCAAATCATTAGTATGGCAGGCAAAATGCTTAGCATTTCATCCATCTTTACATTCTGAATTCAAATTCTGCTGAGGTTGACTTTGCCATTCATCCTTTCAGGGTCAATAAACTAAGTACCTGTTGAATACTGGAGTCGATGTAATGAACTTACTCCCACCCTCAAAATTGATGGCCTTGTGCCAAAATTTGAGTATTGAAACTATTTAAGGACAACCACTATGTTGCTAGTTTTGTTTATCTGCAAAAATATCATTCAACATTTAGTGTTTCTTTAATTTTGATATCTTACCGATGAAAGCAGGCAGAAATACATTGTGATTATCAGTTACATCTCATTCTGAGAATCAAATCACATTAGGGTTACTTTTATCTTTCAGCCTTCCACTAACAAAATAAGTAGTACAGTAAATTTAACAGTGTTCTCTCACTTTGTGAAAAAGTCAGTAAATCGATTTTCTGGTAACTTAGATTCTGAGATTTCTTTTTCAGCTTGCTACCTCACCATCAAATTATTCTGCTACATCTTATTCAATTCAAAATATAGTTTCATCAAGAGAATTCAATGCTTTCAATTCTCAGTTAAAATTTGGTAAATAACTTGGTCAAGCCTTCAAGTTTACAATGCTCTTATTGGCTGGTTCTCTGTCAATAACAACAATGAGTATTCAGTGGTTCAATCAAATGAATTACCTGCTCGTTGAATTAATGATGTTAATACACCTCCTCTGATAGACAGGAAGAATATTATCTCACTTGGAAACAGGTGAGAGTTGACATCAGAAAGGGCATCATATAGAAAATCTACACACAAATAGTTCTGCATATATGTATATGCATTTTTTTATAGGCACAGGCATAGCTGTATGGATGAGAAGCTTGCTTCTCAACCACATGGTTTCAAGTTCAGTCCAACTGTGCAGCACTTTGAGCAAGTGTCTTCTATAAACTCAGACCAACCAAAGGCTTGTGAGAGAACTTGGTAGGCCAAAGTTCTCTTTTGTGTATGTGTGTCAAAGTGCTTGGACCTCCTTTGACGGATAAGAAGATTGAGCATTTCACAGATACAATGTAATTCTTAAGCAGAATCAGCATGACAGTGTGTGACAAAGCTGTACCTTTGAATTACAGGTAGAGTCCATCCATCAGACACCTGTACAGTTTCCATCTACCCAACTTCACTCACAAAGATATGGGGTGATCTCAGTCTATAAAAAAAAACGACACTTGATCAAGTTGCCATGCAGTGGAATTAAACCAAGGGTCTCGTGATTATGAAGCAAACTTCTTAACCAATTGGCCACAATGCATCTATACTTGTTATTTAACCCCAAGTTAGACCCTAATCAAACAGACCTACAATCAAAAGCATTCTGACAATGACCATCCTGTCTTTTTTTTCTTTTCTTTTTTCAGGCATAATATATCCTGGACTAGATTGCCTGATATTTCTATCCTTTTCTCAGATAGCAGAATGTATATGCTACTTCTAACTAGTCAAGCAACGACAAGGACTCTCTTGTAAACCAATGGGAGCAGGGCTGAAGCATGAATTTTTCAAAGGTGATGGTTGCTACATCCAAGAGCTACGACAAACAGGCTTCACAACTTGGGGCGTTTCTTTGTTTTTCATAATTTTACACATTCACAATTACTGTAGTCACATTTTCTCTAATATCTAAATCAGATATGTTATATCAGGAGACACTTTCTCTAGTTTGTGTCTTTTGCTTGCCAATTTCTAGAAACCATGTTTCAAGTATTTTTTGAAGCTGATATTTTTTTTCTTTCCTTCTTTCAATAATTCAAAATCAACAATACATCAGAATGCTTTCATATAAAATTCTGCAAAGTTTAAATACCAAAGGTGAACATTATTTTAATTTTTTCTTTGGCATGGTCCTACTAAATTTTGGCCTGTATAAAGCCTTTCTTTTCATATTATAAATAATACATAAAAAATTCTAATTCATAATTAAGCTTATCTTGAAATTCTCTGAGGGAATTTATTGCTAGTTAGGTTAAATGAACAGTAAATATTCTACGATAAAATTTAATTACATTGTTAGGAATTAAAATTGTGTAAATTATTAAGTTTAAACTAGAAAAAAACCTTTTGCTCTAGAAACCAAGTGAAACAGGAACTTTTTGCAAATTATTTTTCAATTTATTATTCTGTAAATGGTTATAATCATGCAGGAATACAAACCATGTTTTAAAAAAAATCTTCAGTAAATTTCTGTTGATAATTAGTTACTATGTTCAATACATATGATTTAAGTCTAAATATATATCAATTGATAATTAATCCACTAATCACTTAAATACCAGGTTTCCCCGATGTATTTTAAAACTTTTGAAGTTACAGAATCTGCTAAATTAAAGAATGCTCCAAAATAATCCTGAAATCTATACATTACTGAACTATATGAATAATCAACAGATCATTTTGTGTGTTCCTAAACTGTGCCAATTTACTATGTCACTATTTCATCGCAAGTTACTTTCAGCCTGTCGTATTGTTTTTACATAAAAGAAGCAAAAAGATTTCCAAAACACGTCGCTTTATTTCAACATCTCAATTGTCTTTTTTTAAATATCAAATCACGTAACGTTTTTTTTATTAAGGTACAAAGTGTGCCTTAATCATAATTTGTAGAATATACTGACACATGATGTTACAGCCAGTTTATCAAATAAGAAGTTAGCAATTATAAATTAGTCAACGTATTAGGTATTTATGCCCCATATGAAGTTTTACTAGGGACTTACTTATTCTCACAGAATGGTTCAATGGCACTGATGATTGGTCAGTCTGTTCCACCTGCAGTGTGTGCTGCACTCACTGAATAGGAGTTGTTTGAGCACTGACATTCACCCTTGCAGGCCAATGTTGGTAGATTATTGTCTTATCTGTTGAGCTGGCAAACTGAAGGCAACCTGTTTCTCTGGACTGCAAGTGTGACCTGTTGCACTGGAGCAGTCGTCCATCACTGTGCATTTTGACGATGGTTACCATATCTAATTTTCTTGAAGGACAGACACTCTGCTGCCTATAACTTAATTCAGGAAGGCCTTTAGCATTTCCGTTGTTATTTCTTTCTTCTGGCATTCAACCTTTCTCAGATTTGATTGTCTTTACAATCTGTGATAGTAAATATTTCCTTACCGTTATTAAGACTTCTCTCTCCTCCGTTTTCTGGGTACGGATAGGTTTCTTCTTGGTATGGATCATATGGGATACTTGCTCCAAACCAATGTGGACGGGGATTTCTGTTTTGGTACATAGTTGTTTTTGTAAGGCAAAATTTTTCAAAATGGTGTAACCTGTGGCATTTTCTGCATTCTTTGTTAAATGCATGACAGTCTTTTTTTCTCTTTCCATGGTTTTTTCCACATCTTCCACACGATCTGGTATTTTTCACCGTTATTTCATGACATGAGTCAGTTTTTCCTTCATTAGCATCATTATAACATGTACTGCTTTCTATCGTAACTTCATATGTCCGTATGCTCTCAATAGCTAACTCGAGAGTAAGATCTGGTTCGTCTACAAGATTTTTTATTTCATTTCTCCATTTCAGTCCTTTTATTATTTGTTCAAGGATTCTCTCCTCCTGGTTTGTGCCGAAGTCGCATCTTTCGGCTTTTGATTTAAGTCGATCTAAATATTCGTCAACTGACTCTTCAATTTGTTGTATTAAAGAGAACTCTAAGCGTTCAACCCATTTGTTTGGTTTTTCTATCTGATGGGCTTCAGAAGTTCTGAATAGGTTTGCTGATATTTCTTCCTGTTCAGCCGTCATTAATTCTCGACCCTCACCTATGCTAAGTAAAATATAGCTGTTTAAGTTTTTCGTCTAGTTCGTTAGCAATGAAATAAGAGCTCATAAAATCGACCCATTTGTTAAGTCTCGCACTTGTTCTCGTTAGACAGAATCTTGGGAATAGGATTAATGACGCCACCATTTCTCACGCTTGCCGCTCGATTCAGTTCACTTGGACACGTTTAAAAAAAAAACACAGAAAACTCCTTTACCATATGACCATCACCTTTGCAATTATTTGCTTTCATTTTTTTTTTATTACTTTTTTAATCTGTAAATATAACAGGCATATCGCTGTACCACTGCCACTAAGGCATATTTGTTGTTTTACACAAATGAAGCAGACGGATTTTTAAAATATGTTACTTTATTTCGCCACCTAAATAATGTTTTCTTAAATAGAAAACCACGTGATTCATGAAGGTACACTCAAGGGGACGTATCATCGATACATCATGGCCCAGAGATATAATTCGTATTTGTGTTGAATAACAACTGCATTAAAATGCCTGACCAGAGATTTTATGAACGAAATAAAATTGTCATTAGGAACTTTATTTTTCTTAGTATGATTATTTTTATTCTAAATTCAAGAATTTAAAATCTGTATGGTTCTTAAAATACATAACTGAATAAACACAAGTTTTGCACAACTGATCAATACAATATTATAAAAAATCTTTCTAACGTCGATGACAATATGAAATAGTATGTTTTTAATTTAATTTTCAAACATTAAAATACTACAGCAAAGCAATTTCTCCACTCTTGCATTAATAGTAATTGCTTTCGTCCTTTTGCGCAGTATACCGACACATGCTGTC
Organism: Octopus bimaculoides; assembly: GCF_001194135.2. NCBI lineage: Eukaryota > Metazoa > Mollusca > Cephalopoda > Octopoda > Octopodidae > Octopus > Octopus bimaculoides. The sequence goes on from NC_068985.1 coordinate 31,264,947, forward strand.
ATTCAACAAGATAGACATGTTTTCATTTAAACAAATATACATTCATTTGATTAATTTAAAACACTACATCTTCAATGGTTTCACATTAATATATAAACATGAGTAACAATCTAAAATGCTCAATGAGACAAAAAAAAAAAGTGAGGGATATTTCGATATAGTCATAATACAAAGTGACCATGCGGGAGTAATTCAAACGAGTGCGTACCGATATTCCCTCGCCCGCATTTCCTCAGCCCTTCTGTAAATATTTCAAAGGAATCGAGCCAAAATTTTTGTATTCCGCGATGACTAAACTACGGAATGGTTTATTGATTTACACACACATAATATATATATATATATATATATATATATATATATACACACACACACACACACACATAATATATATATATATATATACACACACACACACACAGAAACTCAGTGGAAGCCACGTATAATTACGGATGTTATCAACCGGTTATTTTCATCATACTTAGACGAGGTCCCAAACTTATTATTTGCCTAATGTTATCAGCCGGTTACTGCTGTCGGGAAGTTTTTGTCCCAAAGTGATCGCAATAAGAGGCTTCCACTGAATATATAAACAGAACCAACAGGTTACAGTTCAATCACAGTAGAAAATAAACATCGAACATATAGAAAAAATTCCTTACATATATATTATAAAAATATTTTATACATGTCAATAGAAAAGTTTAAGACTTACCGGGAGGACCCATTTCAGATAATTATTTCGAACTAAATTATCCACGTGCGTCTAAAGGAAGTAGTTAACTGAATTGTGGAACTCTTCGACAATGAAAAGTTATTTGCTCATCAAAGTTTGACTTCCTCTCACGAGACCGGGTAAAAACTATTCTGGAACCAAATAACGAAATTTAATAAAGTCAATTAGAAGTAATATGCATTTTTAATATTTGATCTTCTAGTAATATTTTCGACATAAGCGCATATTTTGCATCGACAAATGGAAATGATGTTAGAGGAATGAGAATTAATTTATTTTGTTTTACATGCGCGTGTATGTACGTAAATAAGTCGTCTAAAAGTCCATAAGTCAGGAAAAAGATACACTTGTATTTCTGTTAATACACTGGTTATATTACCCGAAGTGGGCGGAGATAAAGATCATGGACCGCACCCTATTTGCGATTTTGGGGGATTTTATTTTTATATGAACACACTATATGGAGGGCGGAGATTCCGAATCTGCAAAAAAATCTGCATTTCAAAATTCAAATCCCACCCCTAAATTTCTTAAATTTTCACTTAAAAAAATTTTTTTTTTGGCGAAATACGTAGAAAATACGGAGATTATGATTCTGAAGAAAAAAAAATTCTGTCCTTCATTCCCAGGGAGTGGTACACATGTCATTCATTTCCAGAACGTTGTACACGTCATTCATTTCTAGGAAGTTGTACACACCCAGAGGATTCCTTATTGGCTATCTCTGATGAGCGTAGGGTTATACAATCAGATTGTTACCTAACACTCCGTCATATCCCTAGCGCAAAACCGATTGGTAAGATCAGCCGTGATGAATATATAATACTGTACACTTCGGATAATATATATTTTAATGGTGACTACAGTAGCAGGGACGTCAGTACCAATGGTAGAGGCACCAGTAACAGTGACAGGAGCAAATGTTAATAGATAAACATTTCACTAGTTTGCATAGATACAGATACGTTTTCAACAGGCACGACCTTAGGGTCTCTTTTAGCTGTGCCCCCAGTATTAAGAGCATTCTAGTTAGCATCTCTAGACTACAAGTGAAGGCAGGATATTCATGCAAGGACTGCAACAGATGTTCATTGAGGGACCACTGTGAAACCAAGGGCATTGTCTATGAAGTCAAGGTACTGGCCAACTCTAACAGCAGCAGCTCCCCTAACGGTGACTACAGTTGCAAGGACATTAGTACCAATAGTAGCAGCAGCAGAAATGTGAACAGAACCAACAGCACCATTGCCAGCAATAACAACATCAATGACAGTATCCCTAATGACCACAGCAGCATCAGCATCCCTAATGGCTACGTCTACAGCAGCAGGCTCGACAGTTCCAGTAGCTGCAGTGGCAGTACCATCAGCAGCAATAACAACAATAACATCGAAGATAAGCAATGGCGTTATCCCTAACAGAAACAGCAGCAAAGACATTGCTAATGACATCTACAACAACAATGACAGTGCTTCCATCAATGGTGATAGCCATAATAACAATAATGGCAACTTGGCCAACACTGGCAATGGCAGCACCAACACCATCACCACCTCCAATGACGCCAACACCAGCAGTACCAGCACCAGCAACAGTGGCAGGAGCAACAGACACACCACTGTCATCACCCAACCACAGAGATACATCGGTTGTTCCAGGAACTCATTCAAGCAATGCCTCTCCAACCACAGATCCTCTTTAAGGATACCGGAAAGGAGATTCGTCACGTCATTAGCCAGCCATATTTTACCCCCAGGCTCCACTATAACTTTCCAAAAAATGAATGCCCACTGGTGGTTGGAAAAAAAAACAACTTTATTTTTAATATTTCACCACAATTATTTAATACAAAAGAATCTACTAGTATGTCTTTTATTAAGTACTGAGTACAAAAAAAGTACATTATTGACTAAGATAAAAATGGTGAATCACTTTAATGAGAATCTTGTGCCTGACAACTACAGCACCACACCCCACCACACTTTTTTCTAGGTCCCACATTGGAAATCACTGCCTTAGAAGGACACTCTCCTGAGAGAATGTTTAAGAACCTGGATGAAAAATCTTTTTAATCTGGCTATATATCATGAGACTATTTGTATTTTGTATGCAGAATGCTCCTCTAACTGAATTTATCTCAACCATATCCATTGATCATAGAGCTAAGGAAAAATAAAGGAAAAGTATGGTGCTGATTATGTATATCAACAATATGTTGAAGGAAAATACCTCAGAAGAGCATGTGGCGTATTAAATGCAAATGCTGTTGAATCTTACATATATAATGTTTTTTTTATGTTGGCATTCCATCGCTTACGATATCGAAGGTTCCAGTTGATCCGATCAACGGAACAGCCTGCTCATGAAATTAACGTGCAAGTGGCTGAGCACTCCACAGACACGTGTACCCTTAACGTAGTTCTCGTGGATATTCAGCGTGACACAGTGTGACAAGGCTGACCCTTTGAATTACAGGCACAACAGAAACAGGAAGTAAGAGTGAGAGAAAGTTGTGGTGAAAGAGTACAGCAGGGTTCGCCACCATCCCCAGCCAGAGCCTTATGGAGCTTTCGGTGTTTTCGCTCAATAAACACTCACAACGCCCGGTCTGGGAGTCGAAACCGCGAGTCCACTGCCCTAACCATTGGGTCATTGCACCTCCACATATATAATGTAACTAGTTACAAAAGCTTTGATGAATTGAATCCAACCTATTAGTTTACTAGATGCATGAGATTTCTACAAATGTTAGGCCTCACTATCAATGAATATGTGTAGGAAAGTGGTTATACACCATTAGGTGTATACCCGCTTCCGTACATTAAATTTCTTGAAGAAACAACGGAACGCAGATTCTGAACTATCAACACAACAATATTTATTTACAGAGGAAATAGGCAGCACTTCGCCCTTTGGTTGCTGAGACGCCGTCAATGATGTTGGTGGTTATTTGTCTAGCTCCAGAGTTGGAATGTTGGAGACAGACTGCTATGTCTTGGCTCTTCGTCAGCCGGCGAGAAAGAGAAATGAATAAGGGCGCGAAGCTTGGATATCGATGACTACGCATGCGCATGAGACTCTTCCTGTGTTCCTTCCGGAACTAGTCCCTGCGCATGCGTGGATAATCTTTCCAGAAATGTTGTCTGCTATTTAAGGCATCACTACATGGCTCCCCTGCAAGTGCCGAAAGCACAAAAATAGAAAATTTGGAGGGACGCCTGAGGCAAGATGGCCACCGAAACCACCCACCAGATGTGGCACAAACATACACAAAGAAAAATCAAAGAAATGAGTGTACACTTGTGAGATACATGCATGCAATGTATAAATGAATTGACAATGACAAAACAACCGTGATGACAACTGTCCAGGAAACTGGAATCACTTGATGTAAAAGTCTGATTTTTTTGTTTTTTCTGAAAGGAAAGAAAATATATGAGTGCACAAGTGTGTGTGTGAGAGAAAACACAGAACATAGTAAAAGTGTCTGTAATATAGACTGTGAAAAGTCTTAAAACACTGAGATAGAGAAAACCAATTCATATTAAAATTCCACAAGGAGATAGAATGTTCATACGCAGGAAGTTGCGGTCAAGGAGCAGAGCTGTAGTTGAGCGTCGGATGCTGGGAT
>NC_068985.1:31269362-31270271 GCF_001194135.2 Octopus bimaculoides
ATATTAAAATTCCACAAGGAGATAGAATGTTCATACGCAGGAAGTTGCGGTCAAGGAGCAGAGCTGTAGTTGAGCGTCGGATGCTGGGATCTGTGTTACCTGGTACGGAATATTCTGGCTGGTTAGTTTTGGTCTGTAGATCGTGAGTGGAAACATCCACTCTAACAGGGTCGAGATAAAACTGCGCTTGTTGATGTTGGTTGCTTGTGTACGTGTAGAAGACATGTTGCTGCTGGCGACGTCGGGGGCGATGCTTGTAGTTCGCAGTGGTTGTTGATGTCATTGCTGGAAACTGACTGGAGCTGTGTTCTGTATGTGTGTTTGCGATGGTGTATGCATTGGTAAAGATGTTGACAGTGGTGTGTGTGGTGTTTGAAAAACGGGCATGTCGTACACAAAAGTTGAGGGTTTGTCAAGGTACGCTTTTTCAGACGGTCGACAGACACAATCTCTGTACGACCATTAGTGTTGACCTTGAAATTCAACCCAAGACTGCGGGTTGGGCAACGCATGTAAGGCAGCCTTAAATTACCTATGAAAACGCTCAACCATCCCATTAGAAGCGGGATGGTAGCTGGTGGTGCGTATCATCATCATCATCATCATCATCGTTTAACGTCCGCTTTCCATGCTAGCATGGGTTGGACGATTTGACTGAGGACTGGTGAAACCGGATGGCAACACCAGGCTCCAGTCTGATTTGGCAGAGTTTCTACAGCTGGATGCCCTTCCTAACGCCAACCACTCAGAGAGTGTAGTGGGTGCTTTTACGTGTCACCCGCACGAAAACGGCCACGCTCGAAATGGTGTCTTTTATGTGCCACCCGCACAAGCCAGTCCAGGGGCACTGGCAACGATCTCGCTCGAAAATCCTACAGGAGCCAGTCAGGCGGTACTGGCGGAGAGAGA
>NC_068985.1:31270297-31276449 GCF_001194135.2 Octopus bimaculoides
TGACAGGGCGTCTATTTGAGAGGTACCGTTGAGTGGCATCGCTGGAAAATGCTGTCATGAATTCGGAGCTGCGAGCGAAAATGACCAAAAGATCCCGTGCAAATGAAGATAAGCCAGTAACTCTTCCATTCTCCGGCCGAGAGAAACAGAGAGGTGACGAAATATGCTGAACTGCGAACAAGTAAGCATCAACAAATGTTATGTACTCACTGAAATGTAACTGTGCATTTTACTGCTATTTTCAGCAAGTAGAGGATGCTGTGTAAGAATGAATTGACGTCTCGTGAAACATGTAGGAAACTGCTCAAAAAGTTGTTAGGATGAAATAACCGTGAAGTTTTTGTGTGAAAAGCCACAAAGGTCTTAGCAATAAAGAAGTCTTTGGTTATAGGCTCTGGAAGTCATTGACAAAATGAAAAACTTTAACGTAGAAAAATTGTCTTAGCTTTTCACTTGTGTTTAATGAGAATGTAGAGGCAATCCTGAAGTTGAACGTCGCGAAACATACGAATTCAATGGCTGTTGAAACGAGGTCTGTAGATCTTTTAGCTCGGGGTACCAATTGTAGTATTATTGGTCGGCAGATCAGAATTTCCACTGCAGTTGGTCTTTATTCGGGGTCATCAATTGTAGGGAAGTACCGTGTGATGACCAAAAGAATGTCCTGCAGCTGTGAAATAAGCTGATGCGAGTGATAGTGTGTATTCTCTATCTGTGATGAGCATGTTGACGGCTCGTGTAGTATTGTCGGTCAGCAGTTCAGATTTTCGGCTGCTGTTGTTCTTACTCGGGGTCACCAATTGTAGGAATTCTCCGGGCTGCGTTTGTTCTTGAGTCAGGGTCACCAATTGTAAGAAAGTGGTTATACACCATTAGGTGTATACCCGCTTCCGTACATTAAATTTCTTGAAGAAACAATGGAACGCAGATTCTGAACTATCAACACAACAATATTTATTTACAGAGGAAATAGGCAGCACTTCGCCCTTTGGTTGCTGAGACGCCGTCAATGATATTGGTGGTTATTTGTCTAGCTCCAGAGTTGGAATGTTGGAGAGAGCCTGTCTCCAGAGTTGGAATGTTGGAGAGAGACTGCTACAACGTCTTGGCTCTTCGTCGGCCGGCGAGAAAGAGAAATGAATAAGGGCGCGAAGCTTGGATATCGATGACTACGCATGCGCATGAGACTCTTCCTGTGTTCCTTCCGGAACTAGTCCCTGCGCATGCGTGGATAAGCTTTCCAGAAATGTTGTCTGCTATTTAAGGCGTCACTACATATGTAATGAATTGCTTCCTAGCTTCTTAGCCAAGATTTGAAACCTAGCCTAGATTTTTCTTCCAGTTTCTTTCATATTGTTTTCAGCCTCTGCACTTATAAAATTTATGAAATTCAACAGTCACATTTAGTAGAGTTTTCTTGTTTAACTTAACATTCTTAGGTTAAATAGGGTTCAGGCAGATAAGAGACAGAAAATCCTTTTTCTAGCCTTACCTAATTTAGTTTTAAAAAATATAAATACAGAACCCAAAATTGGTTTTAACTCTTCTTCACTTGGCTGACCATTAAAGAGCATCACTTTTTCTTCCTTTCCTTATGAGCTATCAAAGAGGGAGCATTTAACTTTCACCCTCTCTACCAGTCAACACAGGTAAACTCTCTTATGCTTTCTCTCCTTTTCCATCAATCTTCTAGTAGTCAACAAAGGATGAATTTGACTACCTAAAGATTAGAAAGCAGAACAGCAAATTATCATTGTATAACAACATCTCAAGGAAGTTGTATCTTATATTGTAACAATGAAAATAAAAGGCCGTTTCATATAATATTTTCTTCTTCTCATTTATTTGCAGTATATAAATCATTACAAATATATGTCCTAACAAACACATGTCCTCAACATGGTAATGTCTGCACCACAAAGATTAGCCATCCTCTTCAGAAAACCAGGAAATATTTAGCCCCTGACACCTAATCTTATATACTGCCTTATTGAATTAATTATATTTTTAATCTCATAGTGTTTTTAAACCAATAAAAGTACAGTTTGAGTTTCAGTTCCATTAAAGCCAACTTTAATTGTTAACATTTAACAAAAATTGATAAATCACAGGGTAAATACTCAACAGTCACTGTCATCTCACACCTAAAGATCAATAAAATACATGCTAGTAACATACTAAGATCTACTCAGCCTGTCCTACAAAAATTAAATTTTGTTCATTTGTTTTCCAGATCTTCTGAGGCTAGTAAGATTAATTTTATAAATTAACATTGTTCTTGAACATATGCATGTTGATTGAAAGCTACAAGCAAAGATGTTCAAAGAGGGGTTCCAGAATGGTGAGGTTCTGAGAAGAAGGATGGACATATGAGTTAGTGTGGAGCCTAAAAAGAGGAGTAAATATAGGAGAACAAATGAACATGTGTGTCAGGAGTTCTTGAGTGGAGGAAGCATGAGGCCAGACAGAACTGTAATAGTGGTAGAAATGGTAAAGAGTTGAAGCAAGGTGTCTGTAAACCAGAGGTTAGAGAGTGTTGCTTAATAGTTTCCTGTCAATCAGTCAAGTAAAATTTCTTTGGATGCAGTTTAGGATGTGTGTATGTGTAACAACAGTTTCATCCTAGATGTGGGAACAGGACTCCATTGTTGATATTAGCTAAGATATCTAGAAAGTAGGCTCTTATCTTCCAGTTGTTGAATGTTGTAGATATTCCCACTGCGCCTTGTGTATTTCTATGTTCGTGTGTTTGCTCTACCTCAAAACAGAAAAGTGGTACAAACTTATATACAAGAATTAACAGAAGAGAAGAACCGCAAATTCGTCTCCTGCTCATTTCCCCCCAAGGTACCACACTCTGTAGACAAAGTAAACAAACGAAACCCATGTTGAGAAATGATGAAAACTGCTAGGACCAAGCCGGTAAACTTGCAATGTGACAAGATCGTTTCCAGCTGTTTCGTTTTCGCCATTTTTCCTGTTGAAGCCTACAGCCATCGTTCTTGTCTACCACCATGTTCCGACGCCTTACATGTTGTTAGAGACAGAAAACCACCAATTCACCTGCCAATTTCTGACGCCATCTTGAAAAAAAAAAGAACGGAACAAATATTTTTTTCAGCAGACTGTAACACAGGTTTGGCAACTAAAAAAAAAAAGAAAATTTTGTTAAGAAAATTTTTTTCTGCACACATGTTTATCATTCCAACAACACTTTTGTCAGTTCTTTGGTCCTTTCCTCTGTGAGAGTTTTGTACATTCCCATGCTTTTTTCCTTTTTCCTTTCTTTCCTCTGTAAAAGATGAGTCTTCCCAACTTGCCTGCATACTCTGGTGACATCACACTTTGGTTTGCTCAATTAGATGCATATTTTTCCACCCATGCTGTGCCTCACCAACAGCAACTGAACTTTTTGTAGTAGAATGCCTTCACCATTTGCATGCTCAGTGAAAGATTTCATCACTGAGCCACATCCAGATGTGACTTATGTGTCCATCAAATCTGAGGTTCTCCGTTGGAACACACAATCCATGGAGAGTAAATTCCAGACACTAATGCAGGATGAACACCTGGGAGATAGGACACCATCTGAGTTTCTTCATTGGTTGCGAGAACTCAGCAACGCTCCACTTGAGGACAATCTTCTGTTAAGGAAATTGTTTTTCTCTTGTCTACTGCCGAATGTCTAATCAATACTGGCCACAACAGTCAACCCAATTTGCTCGATCAGATAGCCACCATGGTGGACAAGATCACAGAGCTTACTGTACAGCCCACACCTCACCATACCTGTTTGAACCCCGTAGTAGCTTCCTCTACTACTACAGATTCTCCTGCCTCATCATATGACAACATTTTGGAGAGAGTCGATGCATTAACACGTCACATGGACACACTGTGGCGAGAACATGCCAGCTCTTGGCCATGGTCATCTAGTTCTGTTCCAATGGTTTCCAATCTCTGCTGGTGCCATGCCAGATTTAAGGACAAAGCCCATTGATGCATCTAACCCTGTTTATTCAAGCTGTCGGGAAACTAGTTGCAGAAGATTTGGGCATGTCAGTTTCTTCCTGAAATTTTTCATCTCATCATGCATTCTTTGTTAAGGATTGTGTGTCTCACGAATCGTTCATGGTTGACACTGGATCCAGCTGTTCTATTTTGCCTTTGCGCCTTACTTCAGACAAGCCAAAGCAATCTGTCATTAACTTGCATACGGTGAACCTATCCCCAATAAAAACTTACAGTCAGGTCTCATTAAACCTAGATCTCAACCTTTGAAGTGATTTTAGGTGGGTTTTTGTTATAGCAGATCTACCACATCCTATTCTGGGTGTGGACTTCTTAAACCACTTTCACTTATTAGTAGATGTCAGGCGACAGCGACTCATGGACGATTCTACGTCTTTGTTTATACCTGCTCGGGTTACTACTAATGCTGTTTTCAGCCCATCATTTTTTGTCGCCACTGCTGGAGATCAGAGGTTTATTGACAAAGTTGTCCATGGACTTGACTGTGTGTTTGCTTACATGGATGATTTGCTTATAGGTAGCGACACGTGAAAATCACCTCCAACACTTATCTCAACTTTTCCAGCATCTTCGCCCCAACAATGTGCAAATCAACCCTGATAAATGTGTTTTCGGACAGACCTCTCTAGAATTCCTAGGTCATTATATCAACTCTAATGGTATCTAACCTCTCTCCTCCAAAGTTGATGCAATTCAACACATCTCACTTCCCACTTCTTTACACCAACTGCGTCATTTTTTGGGAATCGTCAACTTCTACAGGAGATTCATACCTAAATGTGCAGACAAGTTACTTCCTTTGACTCAACTATTGAAAGCAAATAAAACAAAAAATTCTCCTATCACTTTATCTGCTGAGGCACTATCTTCTTTTGAGTCAATCAAGAAGGAAATAGCTTCTTTTCCTTTACTTGCACAGCCGGTTCCTGATGCTCATGTCTCTTTAACAGTTGATGCATTGGATTCTGCGGTCGGTGCCATTTTACAAAATACCGTCGATAATCAAACTTGACCTTTGGCATTTTTTCTTGTCAATTAAAGCCAGCTGAACAGCATTACAGTACGTTTGATCGTGAACTCAAAGCGATCTACCTGTCGGTTTGTTGTTTTCAATATCAACTCGAGTGCCGAGATTTTGTGATTTATATTGATCACAAGCCTCTTACATTTACTCTGCCATCTAAATTGGACAGACACTCACCTCATGCTCTTTGCCACCTGGACTACATTTCCCAGTTCATGAGTGACATTCGGCATATACCTGGAACAGAGAAGTACCTGCTGACGCACTCTCTCGTTGCCGTCTTCTCTTTCATCTCCTACTGCAATCGATTTAACTACCATTGCGCAGTATCATTTCAAAATTTTAATTTCCCCCCACCCCCACCCCCACCCAAGAATTGGAGGGGGGAATTAAAATTTTAAAATGCCATTTTTTTTGCAGAATCAATATCTCTGTACTCGAAAATGGCGTATTCTGTAAAAAAAAAAGAAAAAAAACGAAAGAGGGTGCGGTCTTTTTACGTCCCTCACCACTTGTCTATTAAACCAGTGCACGAGATTTCCACCCTTCTCAACATCCCTAGGTCCACTGTTTCCAATGTAATAACGAAGTGGAAACGTGAAGAGACGTGCACAACCCAAAAGCGTTCGGGCCAACCGCCCAAGAGACCGTCGGATGTTGAAGAGGGTCGTATGTGCATAATGGTCTATCACCATCACACAGGATCCACTCCAAGCACCATAATTGTTCGGCGCGAGGTACGGAAACTTCGTTTCCACGGAAGAGCAGCTGCCCATAAGTATATGGGAATATTTTGTCAACAAATTTAGATGCATCGAATAGGTTGGTATGTTACAGTAAATAAATTAAATTTCGAACGCTGGGTAGCTATGAAGACAGCCAAGAAAATTGGGTCAATACCCCTAGAAAACAGAAAAAAGTTGCTAGCAGACGGTATCTGAGAGGTACAGGGTTCGATTCTCTGTAGCCGCCTGTTTGTAACTTTTTTTCCTGTCTTCTAGAAGTATTTACCCAACTTTTTAGGCTGTTTGTACAGCTATCCCTCGTTCGAAAGTTACTTAATTTTCTGTAGTATATATATATATATATATATATA
>NC_068985.1:31276736-31284781 GCF_001194135.2 Octopus bimaculoides
TGACTGAAACAAGTAAAAGAGTTAAAGAGTATATATATATATATATATATTATGTGTGTGTGTGTGTATGAATGTATACATACAAAATATAAAAATACTAAAAACCAGATTCACTCTTCTCTATATTTATTTTCCCCAAAATTTGCTTGCCTGATTTTATTTTAAAAAGTTTTAGAGAGGTCTTGTCTATTAATTACATGGCTAATCTCAGCTAATCGAAGTTTTCCAACTTATATTACATATATAAGACCTTATGCGTACTTAATATGCAGTATGTTTCACTAATATATTTTCTTCTCAATGGTAATGTTGGTCGTGCGCGTGCGCACATACACACACACACACACACACAGCTTCTGACAAGCTATGCCTCTTATTTCGAAATAGCAATATAGCAATAGAGGTGAAATCTTGTGAACGAATATTTTTGTGAGCATTTTTGTTATATCATTCAGGATTAATAAATATTTGAAGATGGTTTTGCCCTCGAAATTTCCCCTTATCTTTTAATAAATCTTAATCTTAAGCGGCCTTATATATCCGGGCAATTTGTCTGCGCAGCCGCACTTGAAGTCTTTCTTTCTGCTACAACCTCGTGGACGTAAAGGATGGTACGCTCTTCTCCTTATTTTTTTCGCACTTCATTTCGTTGGTTTTGCTTAAATTTTTACCAAACCTCAATATAGAACAATTTAATCGATTACATTATTTAATGATAGTAATTTCTGTAGTGTTTAGAGCAAGTAAGTTAATGTCTTTTAATTGTAAGTTACAATTTATTGTACCTACCCAATACATTCTCAACATGGCAGCTTATTTAACATAATTGTTAAAGTAAAGCTTCATTTCATTTATCCGGAAGTAGGATCTTTAGGAATTAATATGTATATAATGTATGAAGGTACAAAATAACCCTAAAATGTTATGTAATAGACAGTTGCATATCGGTTAGTCAATGTCACAAAATAATTCGTAAATGTGATCTGTCTACTATCAAAGTACACGTGGTATTTTTCCGATACGCGGATTTCTTTTCATCTGGGCATTTGAAAGAAGGCAATTTTAGCGGAAATTGACCATAAATATCATATTCTTATTTTGTTGCAAATGAAATCAGCTCAAACAGTTATAACTTGTTCTAATTTGCTTTGTACTACATATCCAATTTGTTTAATTTTGCTTTTTCTGTTACCATTTCTTGTTTGATTTTGTTCTTTTTTATAATTAGTTCTATTTTAACTGTTTGTAATATTTCGGTAGTCTTCAGGGCAACAAGCTGGCAGAATTGTTGACATGCTGGGCAAAATACTTATCGGCATTTCTTCCGTTTTTAACGAAGGATCGCCTTTACGTTCTGCTTTAAATTTCTACCTATCTCGATAAAATTAGTACCAGTTGAATACTGGCGTCGATGTAATCGACTTACTTCTCTTCTGAAATAGCTGGCTTTGTGCCAAAATTTGAAACCAATATTTCTGTCAATAACATCAACAATAATGTACAAAAATAGTTGGCTATCGACGTGATGAAATGAAAAAGACTGCCAGGAAATTAACAAGAGTGTTAATTATAAACAGTTTTCTGAACTAATATACCAATAACATATTTCGAAAATTTTACTCGTCCCGTTTTGAGTTATTTTGGGTTTTTCTTCATTATTCTAGCTGACGCCGCTTTAGTTAAGATTGACATAATGTCCTCTCGACGCTTGCTAACCCAAGTATATTGTTTGATCGGAGTCTTGGGTATAACGAGGAATATATTTACAATTAAACCATTTGTCGAAATGATCAATTTTCTCGTCCTACATGTCTCTACTGTAGAATTTTCGATGTAAATAATGCATATAATATTAATGCCTTGTATGAGAGAACTATTTTTCATCTTCACCGTCAAATATTTTCTTGTAGCCGCCCAAAAAGACAGATAGCAAGGGAGGAAAGGGAGGAAAACAGCCAGAAAAGAAAAAGAAGGAAGGAGGATCCGGTGGTAAAGCCAAAAAGAAGGTAAATATCGATTCTAAATACTGTCTAGATTTATGCTTAAAATTGTGAAAATTTTTATATAACCTGATGAAAATTTTTTCGTTAATAGTATGTTACTCTCAATTGTTGATTACCTGTAGGAATGGTCATTATAAAGACCTTCACCCGGGAACAAAAAAGAAAACCAGCCTGGGGGTGTTAACAAGTGTGTGGAAAACGAATATGAGAAAAAAATGCGCGCTGGCGGAGTGGGGAGGGGACTTTGGGAAAACTCACAAGATCCGATTTTTCCGTTATAACTTTTGCGAAAATGGATGTAAATTGATTTTTTTTTCTTTTGGTTGTGGAGAACCCGATTCTGGAAATTTTTTTTCAAAGATCGCTTTTTCAAAATTTCAATCCCACCTACTCCCTCATTACGATTCTGAAAAAAAATTTGTAAGGTCCTTAACTGTTAACGAAAGCAAAAAAAAAAAAACCATCCTGTATCCGAAAACGTGGGATTCCGTAAAAAAAATCCAATATATATCCATTTTCTTGAAAGTTATGAGGGAAAAAGCTTCAAAATTAATTTTTTTAAAATATAAAAGCAATGATGTATTTTTAAGAAAAGCGTGATGACCAAGACCGGAACACTGAGTCAGGAACAAACTTGCATCTATATAATGGGGCATAATAAATTTACGGTTCATTTAATGTAACTGTTGAGTAGCCCAAAATGCCATACATATTTAGTAATCTATATTATGGTGTATAATAAATAACACTGTGAAGGCTGTGGACTTTGTTTTTATTACTCTGAATAAATAATGACAAAAAAACGACTTTGTTAATGTTAGCAAATCATCTCCAGTCTGATATTGAAGTATTAAATGAAATTATCATGAATTGGCTGGCTGCCAATTTTTTTCATTAAAGCAGTGACAGTCATAAAACAGTTCAAATTACATTCTTTGTGATTAATGCAATTGTTTTAACTCTGGTTTTAAAAAAGTGAAGTACAATGGGGAGATGAGAAATATTAAAACATGGAGTCCAATGGGAATTGACTTTGATGGTGATAATTTCTAGATATGTTCTGGTCTTATTAGTAGTCCTCATCAGAATAGAATAGCTTAATAATGACTGATGTGAAATATAACACGTTTTGTGAATGAATACAGTAGTGTTAGAAAAAATTTTAATTACTTGGGAAAATACTTAAAACTTAAGTTCAGCACTACAAGACAGGTCATTCTGCATAAACTATTCATACTTAAAGGAGATATAAACTCCCACAAGTAAGAAAGTTTATTAATGATGCGCAAGCAAAATTTCCCTGCCAGATACTTCATACTTTGTTGGTCAAAGGCGCTTCTGATTAGAAAAGAGACATATAATTAAGTCCCACAAGACAGGTGCACTATGTATGTTCTGAACTTTATCACTCATTTTGTAAGTCTATTGTGTATGACCATTTTATACATATCTTATGAAAATCCTTTACTGAACTGATCAAAGTATTTTACTAACTGCAGCTGTTTTTTTTCCATTGCAGAAGTGGTCAAAAGGAAAAGTCAGGGACAAGTTAAATAATTTAGTATTTTTTGACAATGCTACCTATGATAAGTTGTTAAAAGAAGTCCCTAGCTATAAACTGGTCACACCTTCAGTGGTTAGTGAAAGATTGAAGATTCGTGGTTCTCTGGCAAAACTTGCCCTCCGTGAATTGGAAAGACTAGGTAGGAATTTTTTTGTTTCGTAGCAATTCATTAAATTTTTTTTATTTTAGAGTTGAGTTTATATGGTATTTAGAAAATATTTTCTTTATTAATGTCAATATTAAAATGAGAATTTAACAGATGAGTGGTTTGTAATTTAAAAGTTATATTTGTATACTGAGAGGTTACAGGAGATAGCTAGCTGCTTGTGTATTGAATAAACACTATAACAAACATTAGCAATTGTATAAATGAAATAACTTTGAAGAAAGTATTTCAGCTAGGTACAAGGCTACTGTTGTAATCCTCTTTGTGATAGACCAGAGAGCGACATGCTATTTCATTTCCAAAAGAACTTTGTTGAATGCATGAAAACAAGTTAAGCTCAATTGCTGGTGGTTGGAGTTTGAAAAACACTACTAATATAGATTAGAGGGATCAATCAATTAAGTGATTTTTGCTGTTTGGGTGAGAACTGACTTGCAGTAGATTCTACAGAAGCATAGAATATTTCTGATTGAGACTGAAATATACGGTTAATGTTTGATATTATCTGGAAAGGAAATATAAAAAAAAATAGTGTAGTATGAAAACAAAAATGCATGGAAAGCAACATGGTGGGTGGGGGTGTTAACTTTGGAAAATTCACAAGGTCAGAGTTTTTCCCTTTCATATGGCATAGATTACAATTGTAAAGAAATTTGTGGCGAAAATCTTTTCTGAGGGGGTGGGGAGAGAACTTCTGAAAATTCACAAGAGCTAATGTTTTTCCCTCATAACTGTTAGGGAAATGGGTTTTTTAAATGAAATTTTATATTAATACCTTTCAAATGGCATGTGACTTGTAGCTGAGTCTTATGCTTGTATAATTTCTTCTATGGTTCGGAGAACTATAGCATGGTTAACATGGTTTGGAGAAGGAGGGTGCAGGGAAGTTATATTCTAAGCATTCAAAAGCCCAAGGCAACCACTAACATAATATAAACGTTCGGTTAAATTTGCATGCACATAATATATGTATGTATATATAGCCTGTATCTCAGTCTATATGTGCTCTACATAGACATATGTTTTTGGAATTAGGATGATCCTGAGATAGAAAATCTGCCCTTCATTTAGTTCTTGAACATCCAGTATTGAGATTAAGTCTGGATGCGAATTTGTTATATGCTAACAGTTAAAAATTCGAATTTTGAAAGAAACCTAAAATTTGTGAACTTACAAGTTTTTCATTTATTCTGAATTTGAAGCAATACCAATAAATGCTTTATTGTTATTGCTCTCTTTAGTTTGGGGCCACAGGCTTTTAAAGCTAGTCTAATACAAGTGGTATCTGTTGGTCTGGATGTAAAATATTAGCTTCTTTTTTTAGCATAGTATTAATGTTTTAGTTGAAGTTTATAAGTAATTGAAGGTTTTATAGTTTGTTTTAATATGAGCATGATCAGGTGTACTTTTTCATGTTAGTTGCATGTATGTTGGTGGGTGAACATTTTGAAAATAAGCTACATTTGTCTCACTAGTCTCAATGTGTGCAAAAGGCCACAGGTACCTTTCTCCAAACCAAACAAATTAAAATATATTCTACAAAATACTTTGTAGCATTTATTTTAACAATATTTTTATATTCTGCATCTTGTTATTCTTCAGTTTGCATGTTTTGTGCAATGGTTAATTTGGGTTCTCTGTAGAGATGATAAAATTCTGACTCTTGAAGTTAATTATGAAGTTCTTATCCTCTAAGAAGTTCTGAACAGATAACCAGGCTTCTTATTTTTGGTCTATAAGCCTTGTTCTTTATTTTTTCCTAGGCAGTTATATTTTGTTTTGCTTGAAAATACATTTGAAAATTCTAATAACTTTAATTTTTTTTTCATATAAAATTACTTTGTGTGTTTGGCCAAGTGAGCAATATCTTATTTTTGAGGAACTTCCCAAACTGGTGAATTTAAAGTTGAAGTTCATTGGTCAATGTCATAAAGAGTTAGTGTTTTGTGCAGGGTAGGGATGGTTAAGAGAAATAGCCTGTATCTTAGCTAGATATTTATTGTATGGTGGTATATGTGCAAAATCTTGTTTCTCAAAAATCTTTTAGTTTATGTAAATATATGAAGATAATGCTCATATAAAGAATGACTAATAAATGCTGTTCTGGAGTATCAGGTTCTGCTCGGTTCAAAATTTGCTGCTTTTAAAACATGGAATGTGTACAGGCGGTTTGATAAGAGTTGATTAACTTGGTTTTAAATATTTCCCTTTATATACAGCTAGGTGAGTGATGCAAATCACACCCTCCAGTTTTGTGTTAAGTAAGCTTCATTCATTGGTTGAATAAAAAAGGTTGTGATTTGAGAGATTTTGTATTTTTAGTGCCAAATTACCATGTAATGATTTCCCTTGTTTGTATACATTGTACAAGGTTGTTGAAATGTGATTTGGCTGTTTGTGAGAGGTCTTGTTTGGTGGTTCATGTAACTGTATGTGGTGTAGTTGTACATTTGTTCCTTTTCATCTGCTTCCTACTCTAGCATGGATTGGACAGATAGCCTATATTTAAAGCATCCTGTTTTCACCTAGAATAGATGAGGATCTCATCTTGTTTGGTTTCTACAACTGGATGCCCTTCCTAATACCAATGGCTTTCTAGTGTACTGGGGACTTTGATCATGCCACCAGCATTAGAGCTTTAACATGCTCAATTAGGCTAAACAATCTTCACATTTTTCAAAGTGTACAGTGTGCAGTTTTTTTTGGTGGGAGGGCACTAGTGCTAGAGAAATAACCATGTTTTCAATATGGTTTGGGAGTTCTCAGAGCCCTGTCTCTGCTTGCATGCTAGTCTCTTTGAATGAGACATGAATAAGAAGGATATGTGATTGGGTGGGGGTGGGATGCTGGTATGAACATTCAATATTCTGTGATAGGTATGTATATTCAAGGCAACATAAGATGGTCTGGAAATGACAGAAGCCAGGATGTGTGGGAGAGAAGAAATATGGATAATTGGTAAAGATCAAAGGTTTTATGTAAGATGTGTGCACTTATTCAGTGTATTTTGCATGGCAGTTATAATAAACTTGTTTCCATATATGCTAGAGAAGTCTGCATTTTATACACGAGATACTTTTCTGATATTTTGTTGCTTACACTTAGGCCTGCATATTATATACACAAGTAAATATAGTATGCTTGAACATGCTGCCTGTAAATATATAAATTTTTCTATTATTTTGCATCTTCACTACATAACAATTTTATCTTTTGTTGTAGATATATTTACTGCTATTTTTTAAATTTTAGGTGACATCAAGCTGGTGTCCAAACACCATTCACAGATCATCTACACCAGAGCCACTAAGGAAGATGTAGCATAACCTTAGAATGAAGTTCAATAAATGGCATTAATATAAATTTTTTTTTTTAATTCTTGGCTTTAACCTGTTATGTTCCCATCTCCCTTGTAACTGACGTGGAATCCACAATAGCGACTGAAACATTGCTGTAACTAGATTGCTTTGTAAAATTGTCTTCAATATGTTAAAATTAGAATACGATGAATGTTAAACTTGCTTTTTTATCATTACACAGGGTTTGCTCTTATTAAAATTTCTGTTACCTAAGGGACTAGATTAGTAGCGAGGGAAGATGCATGGAGAGTGTGATGGTTAGAATAATAGGATGAAGGAAATTCAGAGAGCTGCCACCTGTTAGGCCACAGAAGGCTTCTCCGAGTGAAAGGAGGATTTGTATTGATGCATGTATATGGACAGTAAATTCTACATGATAGCGAGGCATGAGCTCTGAATGCAGAAGACATAGGAAGGTTAGAAAGGAATGAGGCTAGTATACTCTACTGGATGTGTAATGTAAGCATACATGTTTGACAGTGTTAGTGTTCTGAGAAAAGTAAGGCATGAGAGGAATTAGTTCCTGTAAGAGTGAAGGCTTCACTGGATTGGTCATATATGATGTGGATGTGTTTCAATAGCTCCATAAAGTAGTGCCAATGTCTTAACCCTTTCGTTACCATATTTCTAACCAAATTACACCCCTTATGTGTTTCAATTAATTTCTAACATAATCATAAATTTAGTCTGGTTTCATTAAACAACTCTAACTTTTTTATTTATCAACATATTAATGTGATTTTTGGAAGATAAATTAACGAAAGGTTCTCAACCAATTCTATACCAAAATTTTTGTCACAAAGTGACTTTAATTACAGGTAAGTTCAACAAAATATAAAATTATTTAAATTTTTGTTCAAACATCGCTATAGAAAATGGGTTATTAGCTAATATTCAATTGGGTATACAACAAAATATTATTATAGAAGAGTTGTGCACATTACTGGATTTAT